>NC_083226.1:177343660-177453289 GCF_032191835.1 Heteronotia binoei
TAACAGGAGCTCCTTTGCATATTAGGCCACTCCTCCTGATGTAGCCAGTCCTCCAAGAGCTTGCAATGAAGAGCCCCGTAAGCTCTTGGGGGGTTGGCTACATAATAATAATAATAATAATAATAATAATAATAATAATAATAATAATAATAAACTTTTATTTATACCCTGCCCTCCCCGCCGAGGCAGGCTCAGGGCGGCTAACAGGACATGGTGAAAACCATGATACAAATAGACAATAAATAATACAGTTAATAATTTAAAAATAAAGCAATAAAACAGTAAGACATTAAAATACAGTCGAATAGCGTATAAGATGGCTTGGTATTACTAGTCTTATCGAGAGTTCTGTCTTAAAAAGCTAGCTGGAAGAGGGCAGTTTTGCAGGCCCTACGGAACTGGTTAAGATCCCGTAGGGCCTGCACCTCTTCCGGCAATTGGTTCCACCATTGGGGGGCCTTTGTAGAGAACGCCTGTTCTCTGGTAGCTTTTAATTTAGTTTCTTTTGGCCCAGGGATTTCAAGAAGATTTTTTGCGCTTGATCGCAGTGCTCTCTGGGGAACGTATGGAGAGAGGCGGTCCCTAAGGTAGGCAGCTCCCCGACCATATAGGGCTTTTCATGAGTGTGTGGGCTAATGTGCAAAGGAGCTCCTGCTAGAATTCCATCCCTGCTCATGACAACTTCCTCCATGAGAGTTCTGGGCAAGACATGAGCAGAGTTGATTTGCCATGGCTTGCCCCATTATGATGAACTGAGGAGGGGGACATATTGGGAGAGCTGGACATGCAGGTAAGAGAGCCAGTTCGTTGTAGTGGTTAAGAGCGGTGGAATCTAATATTTATTTATTTATTTATTTATTTATTTATTACTTCGCATTTATATCCCGCCCTCTCCGCAAGCGGACTCAGGGAGGCTTACAACATCATAAAAACAATCAATTCAATAAAACATATAAAACCATAATTTACTTATCAATTTTTAAACCATTCTAGCGCTGTTTCAATCCAATATAGGCGGTATTGACTTCCCGACTATGATCGCCAGCATTCTGTAGGATGTCCGGTGGCAGCCCCTTTTCAATCAAACCGCAAAAGCCTGTTTAAACAGTTTGGTCTTACAGGCCCTGCGGAACGCCGTCAAATCCCGCAGGGCCCTTATAGCTTCTGGGAGGGTGTTCCAAAGTTCTGGTGCTGCCACCGAAAAAGCCCTGGATCTTGTTATGCATAGCCTGGCTTCTTTCGGGCTGGGGGCAGACAACAGATTTTTTGACCCTGATCGCAGTGCTCTCTGGGGGATATATGAGGAAAGGCGGTCCCGTAGATAGGCAGGTCCCTGACCATAGAGGGCTTTAAAGGTTAGTACCAACACCTTGAAGCGAACTCCGAACACAACAGGTAACCAGTGCAGCTCTCTCTGCACTGGCTGAATGTGCTCCTGTCGTGGCAGCCCCATTAACAGCCGTGCCGCAGCGTTCTGCACTAGTTGTAGTCTCCGGGTTAGCGTCAGGGGTAGCCCCATGTAGAGAGCATTACAGTGATCTATTCTTGAGGTGACCGTAGCATGGATTACCGTCGCTAGGTCGCTGCGCTCCAGGTAAGGGGCCAGCTGCCGCGCTTGCCGAAGATGAAAGAAGGCAGATCTAACGGTGGCTGCCACCTGAGCCTCCATTGTAAGGGAGGACTCAAGGAGCACGCCTAAGCTCTTGACCTTAGGGACCGGTATCAGTGGTACCCCGTCAAGGGCCGGCAGTTGGATCTCTCTCCCCGGACCGCCCCGACCCAGGTAGAGAACCTCCGTCTTCGTTGGATTCAATTTCAGCTGACTCAGTCTGAGCCAAGAAGCCACGGCTTGTAACGCCAGGTCTAGATTTTCCGGGGTACAGTCAGACTGGCCACCCATCAATAGGTAGAGCTGGGTGTCATCCGCGTATTGATGGCAACCCAGTCCGTACCTCCTGACAATCTGGGCAAGGGGGCGCATATAGATATTAAATAGCATCGGGGATAGGACCGCTCCCTGTGGCACCCCACAACTAAGAGAGTGCCTCTGGGATGCTTCCTCCCCTATCACCACCCTTTGTCCCCGATCTTGGAGAAAGGAGGTCAGCCACTGCAAGGCAGATCCCTGAATCCCCACATCGGCAAGGCGGCTAGTCAGTAGCTGATGGTCAACCGTGTCAAAAGCGGCTGACAGATCTAATAACAACAGCACTGCAGAGCCGCCCTGATCCAGATGTCGCATAAGATCATCTATGAGGGCGACCAGAACTGTCTCCGTCCCGTGACCTGGCCAGAAGCTGGACTGGAATGGATCCAGTGTGGAAGTATCCTCCAGGAATCCCTGCAGCTCAGTCGCCACCGCCCGCTCTATGACCTTACCCAGAAAGGGAAGGTTTGACACCGGCCGATAGTTCGCCAATGTGGCCGGGTCTGCTGATGGTTTTTTTAAGAGGGGACGGACCACAGCCTCTTTAAGAGGTGTGGGAAAGATCCCTTCAATCAGGGACCTGTTGATTATGTCCTGTAGTGCTTCACGCAGCCACGTTTGGCTAGCCTTTATAAGCCAAGACGGGCATGGTGGAGTTCTGGGTTTGGTTCCCCACTTTTCCTCCACATGCAACCTGCTGGGTGATCTTGGGTCAGTCATAGTTCTCTCAGAGCTCTCTCAGCCCCACCTATTTCACAGGGTGTCTGTTGTAGAAAGAGGTAGGGAAGGAGATTGTAAGCAGCATTGACAATCTAAGTGAAGGGCAGGGTATAACTCAAATTCCCCCTCCTCCTCCTTCTTCTTCTCTCATAGCAGCTGTTTGGGCACCACTTTTATTTTATTTAGCCACAGCATATTATTGCAACTGTCTAGGGCAGTGATGCTCTGTATTCTTGGTGCTTGGGGGGGGGCAAAGTGGAAGAACTTCTAGCCCCACTTGTGAACCTCCTTTTTTTTTTGCCAGTGTGTGCTACAGAGAGTTGGACTGGATGGGCCACTGGCCTGATCCAACATGGCTTCTCCTATGTTCTTATGTGACTCAGAGTGTTGGACTGGATGGGCCATTGGCCTGATCCAACAGGGCTTCTCTTATGTTCTTATGTGACTCAGAGTGTTGGACTGGATGGGCCACTGGCCTGATCCAACATGGCTTCTCTTATGTTCTTAAGAGGTATTTCTTCTAGCTAGCTAGCTATGTGATCAAGCCAATCAAGGATCATGTAGCCACTGGGATAACACTATGGTGGCAGACAGCCAAATCCGGATATAGTATGATGCCTTAAATCCAGAGCAGAGTGAGATCAGTGCTTCCCAGGCTTCAGCCTGAATGAGAGAATAGGTCCAACGTATTTTGCAGGCCTTCCAGTTTTTCATCAAAATGGAGCGCTAATAGGTGGCTGTGAACAGTAGGATTAGCTATGTCATGTGTTGGTCATGATCATAGGAGGAGGGGGGAGGGGAGGAGATTGGATTTATGCCTCACCCTTCACTACCCAAAGGAGTCTCAGAGCAGTTTACAATCTCCTTTCCCTTCTTTTCTCCACACTTAACCACGATGCACACTTAACCACTATGCCAAACTGGGCAACCACATGGTTGGTCACTGTGGAGTAAATAAGATGAGACAGATTGGTCTGATCTCTTCAAACACTTCTTATGAACTTAGAAAATAATCTTCTTAGGGCTGCCATAAGAACAAAAGAACATAAGAAGAGCCTTGCTGGATCTGACCGGAAATCCATCCAATCTAGCACCTTCCTCATGCTGTGGCCAACCAGTTCCTCTGGAGGTCCAGCAACACGGCAGAGAGGCTGAGCTCTTCCAAAGAATGGAAACAGAGTCCTGCTGGATCAGACCAAGGGTACACCTATTCCAGCATCCTGTCTCACACAGTGGCCAACTAGTTCCTCTGAAGGTCCAGCAACAGGGTAGAGAGGTTAAGCCCTTTCAAAGAATGGAAACAGAGCCCTGGTGGATCAGACCAAGGGTGCACCTATTCCAGCATCCTGTCTCACACAGAAGCCAACCATTTCCTCTGGAGGACCCACAACAGGGTAGAGAGGCTGAGACCTTCTCCTGAGAAGGACATCAGAAGAGCCCTTCTGGATCAGACCAGTGAGGGGCCATCTAGTCCAGCCTCCTGTCTCACACAGTGGCCAACCAGTTCCTCTGGAGGGCCAACAACAGGGCAGAGAGGCTGAGGCCTTCCCCTGAGAAGAACATCAGAAGAGCCTTTCTGGATCAGACCAGTGAGAGGCCATCTAGTCCAGCCTCCTGTCTCAGACAGTGGCCAACCAGTTCCTCTGGAGGGCCAACAACAGGGCATAGAGGCTTAGACCTTCCTCTGAGAAGAACATCAAAAGAGCCCTGCTGGATCAGACCAGTGAGGCTCCATCTAGTCCAGCCTCCTGTCTCACACAGTGGCCAGCCAGTTCCTCTGAAGGGCCAGCAACAGGGCAGAGAAGCTGAGGCCTTCCCCTGAGATGAACATCTGAAGAGCCCTTCTGGATCAGACCAGTGAGGTTCCATCTAGTCCAACATCCTGTCTCACACAGTGGCCAACCAGTTCTTCTGAAGGTCCACCAACAGGGCTTAGGGATCAAGCATTACCTGATGTTGCCTCCTGGCATTGGGAGATATTTTCGTGTTTTTCACTTCTTTTTTTTGTATCCTCCAATGGAATGCTTCTAGCTTTGTCAACCAGAACGAATCCTCTGCCTGAAATTTCATTGTAGTATAGGAAGGCATCATTGATTTCGAAGTCCATGGATTTGAAAAGATTCTGGCATATTGGTGGTTGCGTGCGATGCCGTTTCTAAGGCTTCAAGAAGGTAGGTGGCATTTATGGGGAGAAAGAGAAAGGTTTATAAATTGAATCCTTAATCTCTCTGTTGATTGTACTAAATACCAGATTAGGTCGATTGTAATGTTGAATTGCCCTTGTTATGTGATTATAAGAGGCTTGAGGAATCCACATTAGGACATAATGCCAGCATTTGAAAGTGTCTATACCATGCTCTGCAGAACGGAGGTTTTCTGTGCATCGAAGTGTGGATTTTTGTGGTGGCCCTTTTTAAAAAGGGGGCAATGAGAAACCTACACCATTTACAGCAAAACCGATGCAGAGTCACTCTGCTCTAAATGCATTTAAATGAATGGGATTAGACTGGGATAACTGCATAGGATTTCACAGTTAGGAATGGGCAAGGCTTTTTATATTTTTTTTGTAGCAGGAACTCCTTTGCTTATTAGACCACAGAGGTGGAATTCTTGCAGGAGCTCCTTTGCATAGCAGGCCACACAACCCTGATGTAGCCAGTCCTCCAAGAGCTTACAAACAAGAGCTTTGTAAGCGCTTGGAGGATTGGCTACATCAGGGGTGTGTGGCCTAATACGCAAAGGAGCTCCTGCTCGAATTCCTGTTAGACCACACACCCCTGATGCAGCCAATCCTCCAAGAGCTTATAGTCGGCCCTGTACTAAGAGCCCTGTAAATTCTTGGAGGTTTGGCTACATCAGGGAGGTGTGGCCTAATATGCAAAGGAGTCCGTGCTACAAAAAAAGCCCTGCTCACATTTCTTCCCAATGGGGACCCAAAGCATCTTACATCATTCTCCTTTCCCATATTTTTTTCTTACAACAACCCTGGAAGGTAGGTTAGGCAGAGTATGGGTGAGGGGTCCAAGGCCATCCAGAAAGTTTCCAGGGGAGAGAGAAATAAATTAAGAATGTCAATCTTTGCAAAATCCATCTCGCTGTGGCCTTTGTGTGTGTGCGTGTGCGTGCCATCAAGTTACAGTTGACTTACAGATGTCGGATATCAGAACTCTGCAGGCAAGAGGATCCGGGAGGGAAAGGTTTAAGAGCAGGGTGGAATTCTAGCAAGAGCTCTATCACACACTCTTACGGCTACGCCCGCCTATCGCCTCCCTGCCTCAGCGAGGGCAGCCAAATCTACGTTAGTCTCTTCGGGGGTCTGATATTGTAGATGAGCAGGGGACCACTGCAGATTTGAAGTCTTTCCCAATCTCACAGGCACCAGAGAACGTAACAGTAAACTTTCCTGACTCCCTCAGACCCATGGCTCTCCCTCACCCGCCTCATAAGCTTCTAGGAGCAGTGTATCATATGTCTGTGACCACTAAGGTCTTTCACTTAGACACTCTCAGTCACCTTCCTCTTCCTCTGAGGGCACTCGTGACCTAGAGATATGCCTCACGCTCAGCCACCTGGCTGATTTCACAGAGTGTTTATAGAGCTTCACTTCACACCAAGTCTCTCTCACCACACTCTGAGTCCAACTCCCCTTTTCTGACCGTTTTTTTTCTGACAGTTACCCTCTGAGCCATTAGCTGTCACTCAGGACTTGAGAGTTCTGAGCACCCCTGGCCCCCACCTTCGGGTCACATAACTCAGGGCTCTCTGAATCCTCAGCTTCTCCATTAATTTAGGGGAGGGACGGTGGCTCAGTGGTAGAGCATCTGCTTGGGAAGCAGAAGGTCCCAGGTTCAATCCCTGGCATCTCCAAAAAAGGGTCCAGGCAAATAGGTGTGAAAAACCTCAGCTTGAGACCCTGAAGAGCCGCTGCCAGTCTGAGAAGACAATACTGACTTTGATGGACCAAGGGTCTGGTTCAGTATAAGGCAGCTTCATATGTTCATGTTCAATCCTTTGATTCCGTCACAAGCTCCTTTACATATTAGGCCACACACCCCTGACATAGCCAATCCTCCAAGAGCTTACAAAAAAAGAGCCTCGTAAGCTCTTGGAGGATTGGTTACATCAGGGGTGTGTGGCCTAATATGCAAAGGAGCTCCTGCTACTGAAAAAGCCCTGGAAACAGGTTAAAAACAATGCTTTGAAGGCAAGATTGGTGAGCCCTGGAATAAATGCTAGGTGGGTTCACCAGAAGCCCTCCCACTGTTGCCCCCCCAAGCACCAAGAAGACAGAGCATCACTTGCCCCAGATATAAGAACATAAGAGAAGCCAAGTTGGATCAGGCCAATGGCCCATCCAGTCCAACACTCGGTGTCACGCAGTGGCCAAAAAATCCCAGGTGCCATCAGTGGGGCCAAGACACTAGAAGCCGTCCCACTGTTGCCCCCCCAAGCAACAAGAATGCAGAGCCCCAGATATAAGAACATAAGAGAAGCCAAGTTGGATCAGGCCAATAGCCCATCCAGTCCAATATTCTGTGTAACACAGTGGCCAAAAAATCCCAGGTGCCATCAGGAGGCCCACCAGTGGGGCCAGTACACTAGAAGCCCTCCCACTGTTGCCCCCTCCCCAACCACCAAGAATACAGAGCATCACTTGCCCCACATATAAGAACATAAGAGAAGCCATGTTGGATCAGGCCAATGGCCCATCCAGTCCAACATTCTGTGTCACACAGTGGCCAGAAAACCCCAGGTGCCATCAGGAGGCCCACCAGTGGGGCCAAGTCACTAGAAGCCCTCCCACTGTTGCCCCCCCCAAGCACCAAGAATACAGAGCATCACTTGCCCCAGATATAAGAACATAAGAGAAGCCATGTTGGATCAGGCCAATGGCCCATCCAGTCCAACACTCTGTGCCACACAGTGGTCAAAAAACCAAGGTGCCATCAAGGGGTCCACCAGTGGGGGCCTGAACACTAGAAGCCCTCCCACTGTGCCCCCAACCACCAAGAATACAGAGCATCACTGCCCCAGACAGAGAGTTTAAATCAGAGTTTAAACACACAGGTTTAAATCAATGAATAAAGATAACTGGGTGAGCTGAAGACATGAAGAATTCCTCCCTGCCCCCCCCCCCCCCAATGCATTTGGGGCGTTATGCGGTAGGGAGCGGCGAAAGTCCTTTATTTTTTTTGTTCTAGCATCCTAAAAATGGCAAACCGTCACATCGCCTTCGCATCCTGCGGCATCCCGCAAATTGCCTGCCTTTCCCGAGACTTTTGCATTTGTCACCGAGACACGCCAGACAGACAATTAGATGATGAAAAACTTGAGCTCAGCATCTCGGGCTCTGGGCTCGGGCACCGGAATTGACAAACAAACGCAATCCCTCGGTGTGGTGGGATGCAAAGGCCTTACGTATAAATGAATCTGCTGGGATATCCTTCAGGGTAAACGCGCCCCCCCCCCCCACCCGCCGCCCCACACACACACAAACGCACGCAGTCCCATTTGTTAGCACCAGAGGTGGATATTTACACCAACAAAGAAACTTTGTCCTTCTAATTAAACTGCTCCTGAGGCGCTGCCGATGGGGAGGATATTGAGCTGAGATGAAAGGAAGCGCTCCAGGATGCAGTCCTCAGTTAAAGGGCAGCAAGCGGGTCTGATATTTGCATTCATCTCCGTTCGCTCTCACCTTTGAGCTTTCCCATTGCAAAACACACACACACACACGTAGCATGAGTTGGGTCATTAACGCCCAATTTGCAGTTTCATGTAGGGTAGGTGAAACAGAAAAGCCTGGCCTTATCGCTGGCATCACACAGGAAAGGATGACCTCACACCTGCAATGCCAAGGCGATGTTCTGGTATTTAGGCGCAAACTCTATGGTAGAAGTTGGTTTTACCGTAGAGTTTTGGCCCGAATACCGGCATGTTGCAGCAGTGTTGCAACGTGAAGAAGAAGAATTGCAGATTTATACCCTGCCCTTCTCTCTGAATCAGAGACTCAGAGCAGCTTACAATCTCCTACATCTTCTCCCCCCACAACAGACACCCTGTGAGGTGGGTGGGGCTGAGAGGGCTCTCACAGCAGCTGCCCTTTCAAGGACAACCTCTGCGATAGCTCTGGCTGGCCCAGGGCCATGCTAGCAGGTGCGAGTGGAGGAGTGGGGAATCAAACCTGGTTCTCCCAGATAAGCGTCCATGCACTTAACCACTACACCAAGCTGCCCTTTCAAGGACAACCTCTGCGATAGCTCTGGCTGGCCCAAGGCCATGCTAGCAGGTGCGAGTGGAGGAGTGGGGAATCAAACCTGGTTCTCCCAGATAAGAGTCCGTGCACTTAACCACTACACCAAGCTGCCCTTTCAAAGAAAACGTCTGCGATAGCTCTGGCTGGCCCAAGGCCATGCTAGCAGGTGCGAGTGGAGGAGCGGGGAATCAAACGTGGTTCTCCCAGATACGAGTCCGCACACTTAACCTCTACACCAAGCTGCCCTTTCAGAGCTCTGGCTGGCCCAAGGCCATGCTAGCAGGTGCGAGTGGAGGAGTGGGGAATCACACCTGGTTCTCCCAGATAAGAGTCCTTAACCACTACACCAAAATGTGGTGATGTCACTTCCTGTGCAACACTGGAAATAAGGCCTGGGCACTTCTCTTTTTCTATACAATTCCTCTTGTCCTCTACCAGTTGCCAGAAGGGACCTGGCACCCCTGAAAACCGCCAAGAGCCAGGGGGAACTTTCCAACCCTAACTCTACCCTAGGGTTGCCAAGTCGCTCCACCACTGGGTTTGGGGGCTGGCTTGTTCCTTGCATGTGTGAATCGTGTGTGGTGCAATGACATCACCCGGAAGTAATCTCATCCCACTGGGGACATCGCACTAGGGACGTTCTAGAACTTGCACTAAAAACTCTATGGTACCATAGGGTTTTACCATGGTTCCTAGGACGTCACATCGGAAACCCGCTAGGACTCACGGTAAAACTCTTTGGTATAATAGAATTCTTTTTTTTTTGGGGGGGGGGGGAATAAACAATTTTTATTAGTAACATATGGTAGCAAAACTATATCTACATCTTATACAGACTTAAAAAAAGAAAAAAAATCTACCCCATATCTTACTTTTCCCCCACCCCTCCCCTCCCCCCGTTACTTGACCCCCGCCAGTGTTATTTACTTAAAAGAAACAAATATTAAAGGTGCCCTTAACTATTAAAAAACCAAAAGTTATATTCTTATTTTAAAAACTTAATCATTATCAAAGATTGTCCCATGTCCTTCTATTTTCCACTCTTTTTCTACTTATCTTCTGAACGTCTTCCGCTCCAACTTAAAGAGCTCCAAATCATAGTCTCTTAATTTTCTTGTTAATCTGTCCATTTCACTCCATGACATAACTTTTATAATCCAGTCCCATTTCTCTGGTATTTTTTCTTGCTTCCACAGCTGTGCATATAATGTCCTAGCAGCTGAGAGCAAGTACCATATTAAAGTTCTATCTTCTTTTGGAAATTTTTCCATTTGTAATCCCAGCAGAAAAGTCTCTGCAACTTTATTGAATTCATAGGGTTTTACCATGGTTCCTAGGACGTCACAACGGAAACCCTCTAGGACTCACGGTAAAACTCTTTGGTATGATAGAATTTTCGGTGTGAGTCCTACAGTGTCCCCTGCGTGACGTCCCTGGCACAACGATGTCACTTCCGGGTGATGTCATTGCGCGGGGACTGCACACTCTGACAGGGCTCTTCCTGGTTCGGGATCCCCCAGCAGCCTGCTCCCTGTCAGCGGGTTGAGGCCCTCAAGGACAGGGGATTCCTCATCCCCTGAGGGAACTTGGCAGCTCTATTCTACCCCGAGTCACTCCAAAATGAAATAAGAAACAAAATGCATCGAGAACAACACTTGTCGTGAATCCCAGATTGCGTTTTTTTTTTTTTTTTTTTTGCTTCTAAGGCAATTCTGTCTTTCCAGTCCACTCCCCGACGAGTGAAATTGTGGACAGGAAATTTGCTACTCCATAAATACACACACACCCCTTTTTAAAATAGGGGCACATCGCTCTGCTGTTTTCAGGATGTCTATCGTTTCCTTCCCTCGGCCACAATTCATTACAGAACGCGGAAACGGCTCGGGTCTCATTTTTCATTATTTATTGTGTCCAAATATGGTGGCTTGAATGCGCATGTCGTCCCAGCCGTTCAGACACGAGGAGATTTATGAGATAGTCGGGGCCTTGTTTGTGTGTGCAGGTTGGCTTCAGAGGATGCTCGGGAAACGGATTACTTCAGCACAGGCCACACGGAAGACCAAAGTGAGAACTGCCATTAAAACATTTTTTTTTTTTTTTTACAAAACAAAACATATTATTCAACTGTAAATAGTTTGACCTGGTTTGGAGGATCAGATTTTTCACTACCAAATCTCTCTTGATCTGAACTGGACCATTGTCTTTTTAATCTATCTATCTATCTATCTATCTATCTATCTATCTATCTATCTATCTATCTATCTATCTATCTATCTATCTATCTATCTATCTATCTGTCTGTCTGTCTGTCTGTCTGTCTGTCTGTCTGTCATCACCACTGTCTCGTGTATGGCTTTTTTAAGGAAAAGGCCATCAGAAACTCATTTGCATATTCTTCAGATTTTTGTTTTAATAGTTAAGGGTACCTTTAATTTTTTTTTAAGTAAATAACACTGGCGGGGGTCAAGTAATGGGGGGAGGGATGGGTGGAAAGCAGTATATGGGGTAGATAAAAGAAATTTTTAAAGATGTAAGATATAGATTTATTACCATTTGTCACTAATAAAAAAGTGTTTTACCACGAGAAACTCATTAGCATATTAGGCCACACCAAGCCGTATCTCTCTCCCTCTCCCCCTCTATCCATCTATCCATCCATCCATCCATCCATGACAGGCCTCAGATTCAGCAAGAGCTCACAGGAGCGCAGCTCCTGAACCTTTCTGAGGGTTGCCCCTCCTTCTCCCCACCTCCCTTGTCCCTTGAATCATAGGTGCAGCTGCATCACAATCCCTGGATTAGGAGAACGGGCATCCAGCCAGCCACCAGGAACTTTGCCATGCCCCCAGCAGCCCTCATTAACCCCTAGAGAAGCCCACACCACCCATTCTCCATTTCTTATGTGATTTCGGGTGGCGGGTAGCTTGCTGGCCTTTTGACTGTGGGTGGGGGGGAGGTGGCCCAGGAGAGCCCCAGGCGAGTGAGACCTGTTTGGGCTGGCTGGATCTCTACCCAGCCCAAGCAGGCCTTGCTCACCCGGGGCTCTCCTTTCTTTCATTAGTTTGCTTTTGGCTGAGGGGGGGGCAGCATATGCTAATGAGTTATGCTAATAAACTCCGCCACCTATTTTTCTACAAAATGACCCCTGGACAGACAGACAGATGGATGATGGATGGATGGATGGATGGATGGATGGATGGATGGATGAATAGACAGACAGACAGACCACCCTGTGAGGTAGGTTCGGCTGAGAGTGAGGTCACCCAGTGAGCTTTCATGGCAGAATGAGGATTCAAACCTGGAGTTTCCAAGATCCTAGTCCAGTCCTTTAACCTCTCCACCATCCCAGCTCTTGATGCTTCACTCTTTTATAGGGTTGCCAGCCTCCAGGTGGGGCCAGGAAATCTCCCACTTTTCTATCCCCAAATCCCCAAACATTTCCCAAACTGGATCTGGCACCCTGACCCTACCTGGAGGTGGGAGGAACATGGTAACCGCAGTGGAAAGCTAGGAGCTCTTTTAGATTGGGGGGAACCCTATAAAACCATCTTCCCACATATCAGCAATCCTTAGGACCTTTTGCAGTCTTCTTCTTCTTCTTCACCTTCTCCTTCTCCTTCTTCATTTTCACATAGAAAATATTTGTCTGTGAACTTCTGCCTTAGCCAGAATGCAAAAGCCAGTATATACTACTCTCTTATTTCTTAATGAAATCTACTACCATTCCTGGGAGAACCATGAAAAGATGCTGGGGTGAGATTATAGTTTTCTTTAAAAAAAAAAATGGGATCATTGCATCTATAAATGGAATGCTTTTTTTAAAAAAAGAAACTTTTCTCTTTTTTTAATATAAGTGAACCAGGGGGTGGGAAAATACTCTTTGGGGCTATTAATTATACTTTCTTATTGAGTATATAAATTCGATGTCATACGGATCTGGCTGAAGAGTATATATTTATTCCCTAACTATCATTTCCGCAAAGCATGACCACATCATCCTATTGATTTAGGTATTTCTGTTATCGGGCTTGATGCTTTTATGAAAGGCGAGCTATTAAGAAACCAAAATTGGAAAACCCATGAGTCGGGCTTTTGGTGGAAGAATCGGCAGGCGGCTCCAAAAACAGAAAAAAAAGACTCTGTTTAATGGGACAGACCAGCCCAGGGGTGTCAAACTCATTTGTTATGTGGGCCAGATCTGACATAAATGAGGCCTTGTCGGGCCGAGCCTTGTGTTTCATGAAATGTAATGCCAGGTAGCAGAGATACAAACTTTATTAAGCACACAAAGACACTGAAGGATTTAAAAAAAACCCCAAAAACCTTAAAACATGCTTAAAACAGTAGCACTTTCTTTATATCTCTCCCATGGGATCCAGGGAACTGGGCAAAGGAAGCGCTGGCTCTTTCCTTCCTTCCCCAGGGGACCTGGAGGGGAGGAGCCTCAACCAAGAGAAGGGAGAGAGGCTTGGCTCAGTAGCCCTGCTGTGCGATTGAGAGAGCCTGGCAAAGCAAGCTGTGATACAGATGGAAGCAAGAGCGATGGAGAAGGAAGCAGATGACAGCCAGTTGCTCAGGGGCCTGATAGGAGCCCTCTGGGGGCCTGATTTGGCCCTTGGGCCACATGTTTGACACCCCTGGACTAGCCTTTTGCAACCCGTAATCTTTATTTGTTGGGAAGAGGGGGCAAAGGATACTTTTAAAACACACACACACACACAACTCCATGATAGAATTCCTCATGCTCTCGTTAGGGCTGCCAATCCCCAGGTGGGGGCAGGGGATCCCCCGGTTTGGAAACCCTCCCCCCGCTTCAGGGTCATCAGAAAGTGGGGGGAGGGGAGGGAAATGTCTGCTGGGAACTCTGTTATTCTCTATGGAGACTTATTCCTCTAGAAAATAATGAGGAATTGATCTTTGGGTATCTGGGGCTCTGGGGAGGCTGTTTTCGAAGGTAGAGGCACCAAAGTTTCAGTATAGCATCCAGTGCCTCTCCCCAAAATACCCCCCCCCCAAGTTTCAAAAAGATTGGACCAGGGAGTCCAATTCTATGACCCCCAAAAGAAGGTGCCCCTATCCTTCATTATTTCTTATGGAGGGAAGGCATTTAAAAGGTGGGCAGTTCCTTTCAATGTGATGGCCAGAACTCCCTTTGGAGTTCCATTATACTTGTCACAACCTTGCTCTTGGCTTAGGGTTGCCAAGTCCAATTCAAGAAATATAATAATAATATTTTTAATAATAATAATATTTTATTTTTATATCCCGCCCTCCCCGCCAGGCGGGCTCAGGGTGGCTAACAGACATGGGCGGCTAACAGAAATATCTGGGGACTTTGGGGGTGGAGCCAGGAGACATTTGGGGTGGAGCCAAGATCAAGGCTGTGACAAGCATAATTGAACTCCAAAGGGAGTTCTGGCCATCACATTTAAAGGGACGGCACGCCTTTTCAATGCCTTCCTTCCATAGGAAATAATGAAGAATAGGAGCACCTTTTTGGTGGGCTCATAGAATTTGACCCCCTGGTCCAATCTTTTTGAAACTTGGGGGGTATTTTGGGGAGAGACACTAGATTCTATACTGAAAATCTGGTTCCTCTACCCCAAAATACAGCCCCTCCAGAGCCCCAGATACCTGCAGATCAATTCTCCATTATTTTCTATGGGAATAAATCTCCATAGGGAATAATAGAGTTCCCAGCAGACATTTCCCTCCCCTCCCCCCGTTTTCTGACGACCCTGAAGCGGGGGGAGGGTCTCCAAACCGGGGGATCCCCTGGCCCCACCTGGGGATTGGCAACCCTATCTTGGCTCCACCCCCAATGTCTCCTGGCTCCACCCTGAAAGTCTCCTGGCTCCACCCCCAAAGTCCCCAGATATTTCTCGAATTGGAATTGGCAACCCTAGCTCTAGTGCGGGCAGCCAGCCAGCCTTTGCCGCCAGTCAAGAAAAATCTTAATCTCCCCCCCCCGCCCTCTTCGTTTCAAAGGTCAACCCTTCTGACCTCTGGGGGTGCTTGCACTATAATCTCATGTAAAACAAGATCTCCTGTAAAGAGCAATGGAAGTGATTTGGGGTTCAAGGAGAGGAAGAAGAAGAAGAAGATATTGGATTTATATCCCGCCCTCCACTCCGAAGAGTCTCAGAGCGGCTCACAATCTCCTTTACCTTCTATAACTAGCCGTTCATTTCTGCACCCAGGTCAGGTGACCGCTCGTGGTTTCCTTCTCCTAGCAACTGGTATCCCGCGAGTTAAGACCTGGCTCATCTTAGGGGACTGCGCCTAAAATTCCACCTTCTCACTGAAAGGCTCAAAATCTATCCCTGCTGTCTGCTGCTTTATAACATCGCATACCCCCGTTTTTCGTCTTCCTCTTGCAGCAGTTCAGTACATTAATGTGCATGACCACAGCAACAGAGAGCTGCTGTTCGACCTATTGAAGAGACATAGGAGTATAGATAAAGGTGCCCATATAGGGGTTTTCTGGAGCTGTTTCAACTATAGAGAGTGGCACAGGGGTAGGCTTCACACACCCACCCACACTGGAGGTGTGGCCCCTCTGATGGACCTCCTGATGGCACCTGGGTGTTGGCCACTGTGTGACACAGAGTGTTGGACTGGGTGGGCCACTGGCCTGATCCAACATGGCTTCTCTTATGTTCTTATGTGACACAGAGTGTTGGACTGGATGGGCCACTGACCTGATCCAACATGGCTTCTCTTATGTGACACAGAGTGTTGGACTGGATGGGCCACTGGCCTGATCCAACATGGCTTCTCTTATGTTCTTATGTGACACAGAGTGTTGGACTGGATGAGCTTTTGGCCTGGTCCAACAGGGCTTCTCTTATTTTCTTATGTGACACAGAGTGTTGGACTGGATGGGCCGTTGGCCTGATCCAACATGGCTTCTCTATGTTCTTCTGTGACACAGAGTGTTGGACTGGATGGGCCATTGGCCTGATCCAACACGGCTTCTCCCTTATATTCTTATGTCTGGGGCAGTGAAGCTCTGTCTTCTTGGTGCTTGTGGGGCAAGAGTGGGAGGGCTTCTGAAGTTCTGGCCCTGCTGGTGGACCTCCTGAGGGCATCTGTGTGAAACAGAGTGTTGGACTGGATGGGCCATTGGCCTGATCCAACATGGCTTCTCCCTTATGTTCTTATGTCTGGAGCAGTGAAGCTCTGTCTTCTTGGTGTTTTAGGGGCGAGAGTGGGAGGGTTTCTCGCCCTGCTGGTGGACCTCCTGAGGGCACCTGGGTGTTGGCCACTGTGTGACACAGAGTGTTGGACTGGATGGGCCATTGGCCTGATCCAACATGGCTTCTTTTATGTTCTTATATTCACTTGTTTGTCTGCCTTGACCTAGATGACCCAGGTTAACCTAATCTTGTCAGATCTCAGAGGTTAAGGAGGGGCAACCCTGTTTAGTACTTGGCTGAGGGACCAGCATGGAAGTCCACTATCACTACGCAGAGGCAAGCAATGGCAGGTCACCTCTGTATGTCTCTTTCCTTGAAAATCTTATGGGGTCACCATAAGCTGGTTGCCTCTTGGTAGCACTTTCCACCACCACATTTAAACAGGACTGTTTGCTAGGGCTGCCAATCCCCAGGTGCGTGAAATAACAATGCTCACACTCCGCATAGAAAAAATGTTCAGTATCATCCACAAATTGTTGCTATCGAATCCAATCCTTGCCCTTCAAGCACCAAGAAGACAGAGCTTCACTGCTCCAGACATAAGAACATAAGGGAGAAGCCACGTTGGATCAGCCAATGGCCCATCCAATCCAACACTCTGTTTCACACAGGTGCCCTCAGGAGGTCCACCAGCAGGGGCGGAATTTCAGAAGCCCTCCCACTCTTGCCCCTCAAGCACCAAGAAGACAGAGCTTCACTGCTCCAGACATAAGAACATAAGGGAGAAACCATGTTGGATCAGGCCAATGGCCCATCCAATCCAACACTCTGTTTCACACAGGTGCCCTCAGGAGGTCCACCAGAATTTCAGAAGCCCTCCCACTCTTGCCCCTCAAGCACCAAGAAGACAGAACTTCACTGCTCCAGACATAAGAACATAAGGGAGAAGCCATGTTGGAAAATGGCACGTCAACACCACTGAACGCATAAACGTAAAATACGGTCCCCTGAAGGTCTTCCTGCAACGAAATTGGACCGGTTCTTTTCTGATTCGTTGGACTTTAATAATATATGATTTTTCTGGACAGTAGGCATGTTGTGCAATAGATGGGGTTTTTTTTGTCTGTATCACTGTTGAGAATTTTTGGAAGCAACAATTTGTGGATTATAGTGAACGTGTTTTTTTTTTTCCTATGCGGAGTGTGAGCATGGTTATTTCACAGTTCCCTTTGCCTCCGCGGTCTCCCTCTCTCCACTGACGAAATCCCCAGGTGCAGGCAGGGGATTCCCCGGTTTGGAGGCCCTCCCCCCACTTCAGGGTCATTGGAAAGTGTGTGTGTGGGGGGGGGGGAGGGAAATGTCTGCTGGGCACTCCGTTATTTCCTATGAAGATCAATTCCCATAGGGCATAATGGAAAATTGATCCGCAGGTATCTGGGGCTCTGGGGAGGCTGTTTTTTTTTTTAGGTAGAGGCACCAAATTTTCACCATAGCATCCAGTGCCTCTCCCTAAAATACCCTCCAAGTTTCAAAAGGATTGGACCAGGGGGTCCACTTCAAGGAGCCCCGAAAGAAGTTGCCCCATTATTTCCTATGGCAGGAAGGCCTTTAAAACATATGAACATATGAAGCTGCCTTATACTGAATCAGACCCCGGGTCCATCAAAGTCAGTATTGTCTTCTCAGACTGGCAGCGGCTCTCCAGGGTCTCAAGCTGAGGATTTTCACACCTATTTGCCTGGACCCTTTTTTGGAGATGCCAGGGATTGAACCTGGGACCTTCTGCTTCCCGAGCAGATGCTCTACCACTGAGCCACAGTTCCTCCCCAAAGGAGAGGAACTGTGGGCAGCCCCTTTCAATGCGATGGCCAGAACTCCCTTTGGAGTTCAGTCGTGCTTGCCACACCCTTGCTCCTGGCTCCATCCCCAATGTCTCTTGGCTCCACCCCCAAAGTCCCCAGATATTTCTTGAATTGGACTTGGTAACCCTATTCAAGTGGGTTATAGATTTCTTAGAGTGAATAAATAGTTTCAAGTTTCTTCATTTCTCCTACAATTCTCTGTTTTTTTTTTTTAATTTTTGATGAGTGCTAGTGGGCAACTCGCCTAGGGCACTAAAAACTCTAGCACGAGCCCTGAGGCACCAAATTTGCATAATAGCATCTGACGCCACTCCTCTGCATAGCATCCAGTGCCTCCCCCTCCCCAAAATACCTTCCAAGTTTCAAAAATATTTGACAAGGGGGTCCAATTCTATGAGCCCAAAGAAAGGTGCCCCTATCCTTCATTATTTCCAATGGAGGGAAGGCATTTAAAAGGTGTGTGGTCCA
Organism: Heteronotia binoei; assembly: GCF_032191835.1. NCBI lineage: Eukaryota > Metazoa > Chordata > Lepidosauria > Squamata > Gekkonidae > Heteronotia > Heteronotia binoei. Next base: position 177,362,033 of record NC_083226.1, read on the forward strand.
TTTAGACGTGATGGCCAGAACTCTCTTTGGAGTTGAATTATGCTTCTCACACCCTTGCTCCTGGCTCCACCCCCAATGTCTCCTGGCTCCGCCCTCAAAGTCTTCTGGATCCACCCCCAAAGTCCCCAGAGATTTTTTTTTAATTGGATTTGGCAACCCTACTGTTTGCTCTGTGTGTGGGGGGGAAGTGTTTAAATGAAGTGGAGACTCAGCGCAAAGCCGAAATCGGATCCAGGGTAAAGCTCTTTCCAGCGAAGTTCCTTGACCTTTCTTCCAATATTAGTAGAATTATACTGTGAAAGTTAGGGAGGAAGAAAAACTTAAATGGCAACTTAGCCTCAAGGGAGAGCTGACTCCAGTAGTAAACTTTAACTCAATTTCCGAGCCTTTGAGGTCAAGCCTTGCTGAGATTTTTTTTCCCCCCCCAACCTTCTTCTTCTTGGTTTATTCTGTTTTTTCCCTTGTTCCCTCACTGACATTTGATATTGAATGAAATGTTCACACTTTGTTTCTACCCAAACCCAAAAAAAAAAAAAAAAAGGCACCTGGCTCTCGTGCTTGAAGATGAAAGCCAAGGTCTCTGCTGCCCCCGGAACGGAACAAATTATTATAATGCCCTCTTCCCTTTGGCTGCCACTTTTCATCTTGATGGATCCCCAAACACTTGATATTTGGAGGACCAGATTTGACTTTCATGTGTCATGACAACATCCAAAGTAGAATGCTCCCTCATGCTCTCCCTCGAGGACCCAAACAGTCAACATGAAATTTGTAAAAGAAAACAAAATATAGAAACGAGCCAGACTGCTTGTTCTGAGGTTATAGGTTCTTAAAGAAAGTTTATAACGACCACATCAGTAGAAATAGAGGCAGTTAAGAACATAAGCCATGTCGGATCAGGCCAGTGGCCCACGGGTTAGAAGCCTGGGAGTTCTACTGGAGCCTTCATTATCAATGGAGGCCCAGATAGCAGCCGCTGCCAAGTCAGCCTTTTTTCATCTGAGCGGGCAAGGCAGTTGGCCCCCTTCCTGGAGCGTCGGGACCTGGCAACAGTGATCCACGCAACGGTCACCTCGAGACTGGATTACTGTAATGCCCTCTACATGGGGCTGCCTTTGTGCCGAACCCGGAAGCTGCAGCTGGTGCAGAACGCGGCTGCCAGACTGTTGCTGGGGCTCCCAAAGCGGGAGCACATACAGCCGGGGCTGCGTGAACTGCACTGGCTGCCAGTTGTATACCGGATTCACTACAAAGTGCTGGTTATTACCTTTAAAGCCCTATATGGCCGAGGACCTGCCTACCTTAGGGACCACCTCTCCCCGTATGAACCCCAGAGAGCACTGAGGTCAGCAGGGAAGAACCTGCTGACTATCCCTGGCCCAAAGGAGGTAAGACTCCAGAGTACTCGTACTCGGGCCTTCTCAGTGTTGGCCCCACAGCTGTGGAATCAACTTCCAGAGGAAATGCGGGCCCTGCGGGACACTGAACAATTCCGCAGGACCTGCAAAACCATCCTGTTCCAAATGGCCTTCACCAGCTGATACTACTAAATTGCCAAATAAACTCGCCGATGGAATAGCACTAAATGTATTAATGTTTCCAGAATTGTATGGATTTTAATTAACTGTTTTTAAATGTTATTTATTATACAATGTATGTACCGAATTTTATGCTGTTAGCCGCCCTGAACCGCTTGGTCGGGGAGGGCGGGATACAAATAAAATGTGATTGATTGATTGACTCTGTGACACACAGTGGCCAGAAACCCAGGTGCCATCAGGAGGTCCACCAGCAGGGCCAGAACGCCAGAAGCCCTTCCACTGTCACCTTCCAAGTACCAAGAGTACAGAACATCACTGCCCCAGACACAGCTCTACATATATACCTTGTGGCTAATGGCCACTGACAGGGCTCTTTTTGCAGCAGCAACTCCTTTGCATATTAGGCCACACCTAGGGTTGCCAAGTCCAATTCAAGAAATATCTGGGGACTTTGGGGGTGGAGCCAGGAGACTTTGGGGGTGGAGCCAGGAGACTTTGGGGGTGGAGCCAGGAACAAGGGTGTGACAAGCATAATTGAACTCTAAGGGAGTTCTGGCCATCACATTTAAGGGGACAGCACACCTTTTTAAATGTCTTCCTTCCATAGAAAATAATGAAGGATAGGGGCACCTTCTTTTGGGGCTCATAGAATTGGACCCCCTGGTCCAATCGTTTTGAAACTTGGGGGATATTTTGAGGAGAGGTACTAGATGTTGTACTGAAAATTTGGTGCCTCTACCTCAAAAAACAGCCCCCACAGAGCCCCAGATACCCACAGATCAATTCTCCATTATTTTCTATGAGAATAAATCTCCATAGGAAATAACAGCTTCCTGCAGACATTTCCCTCCCCTCCCCCCGTTTTCAGACGACCCTGAAGCGGGGGGAGGGCCTCCAAACCGGGCGATCCCCTGCCCCCACCTGGGGATTGGCAACCCTAGCCACACCCCCTAATGTAGCCAATCCTCCGGTAGCTTACAGTAGGCCCTGAACTAAGAGCCCTGTAAGCTCTTGGAGGATTGGCTACATCAGGGGTGTGTAGCCTAATATACAAAGGGAGGGACGGTGGCTCAGTGCTAGAGCATCTGCTTGGGAAGCAGAAGGTCCCGGGTTCAATCCCCGGCATCTCCAAAAAAGGGTCCAGGCAAATAGGTGTGAAAAACCTCAGCTTGAGACCCTGGAGAGCCGCTGCCAGTCTGAGAAGACAATACTGACTTTGATGGACCAAGGGTCTGATTCAGTAAAAAGGCAGCTTCATATGTTCATATGTTCAACAAAGGAGTTCCTGCTACAAAAATAATAGCTTTGGCCACTGATGAACCGCTGCTTCTTATGTTTATCCAGTCCCTTCTCAAAGTTATAACATATATATGCTTATATGCTGCCAGCACTTCCTGTAGGAATAAATTCCGCTAATCAAATGGCCAGGTGATAGTCAAGGTTTTGGCACCATATAACTATGGGGGATCATGACCTAGGGTTGCCAAGTCCAATTCAAGAAATATCTGGGGACTTTGGGGGTGGAGCCAGGAGAAAGTTTGGAACAAGTACAATTGAACTCCAAAGGGAGTTCTGGCCATCACATTGAAAGGGACTGCACACCTTTTCAATGCCTTCCCTCCATTAGAAATAATGAAGTATAGGGACACCTTCTTTTGGGGGCTGATAGAATTGGCACCCCGGTCCAATCCTTTTGAACCTTGGAGGGTGTTTTGAGGAAAGGCATCGGATGCTATGCTGCAAATTTGGGGCCTCTACTTCAAAGAACACACACACCCCGCCCCAGATACCCGTAGAGCAATTCCCCATTATTCCCTATGGGAATCATTCTCCATAGGGAACAATAGACTGCCCAGTAGACATTTCCCTCCCCACCCCCCGCTTTCTAAAGCTTTCTAAAGCAGGGGGAGGGCCTCCAAACCGGGGAATCCCCTGTCCCCTCCCTCTCTCTCTCTCTCACACACACACACTTACTGGGTCTGGTTCCTCCACAACTTTGCTTGCTCTGAAAACGAAAGCAAAACAAACGGAGGTTGTGTTCTGCGCTCTGACGAAACTGCTGCTGACCCTTCCCCATGAAGCGCTTCCTGTTTCCTGCTCAACTTTAAAGGCACACATTTTTTAAAAAAAAACAGACCTGTTTGCAGGTTTCCAAACCTGCCGGAGCTCTAGAGGTACATGGTGACTGTGGGGGCGGGGCTTCCCCCACCGGCCAGCTGCCTGGGGGCGGGGGGAAGCCTGTAAAACCGGGGGATCGGTCGGTCGGTCCTGCTTAATATTTGGATGAGAGATCGCCAAGAAATCCAAAGCCGTGATGCAGAGACAGGTGTTAGCAAACCACCTTGGAATGTCTCTTGCCTGGAAAGCTTCATGAAATTGCCAAAATTTGGCTGTGGTGAAACTTTGCTAGAGCTGCCAAGTTACTGGGCTGGGTGGGGTTTCTCCCGCCCTGGAGGTTCCCAACCCAACAGCCCACATTGGGCCAGTGGGAGGAATCCTTCCCCGAGATCGCTGCACGATGACGTCACTCACAATGAAGTCATCACGCCAACAATGTCGCACGCCGGCCACTCTATGAGATTCTGGGAAAACTCTACGGTTTTCCCGGACGCTCTAGCAATTTGGGAGGGGAAACTCTGTGGTACCTATTGTATTGTACAATGCATAGAAAACTCTATGGGACCTATTGCTGGAAGCTGTGGGGGAACTGGCAACCTTACACTTTGCACTACCATCAGGCGGGGTCAGCCCTGGTTAGTGCTTGGATGGAAGACCACCGGGGATATTCAGAGTTGCTAAGGCAATGGCAAAACACCTCTGTTTGTCTCTTGCCTTGAAAATCCTACAGCAGGGGTGTCAAACATGCGGCCCAGGGGCCAGATCAGGCCCTCGGAGGGCTCCTATCAGGCCCCCAAGCAACTGGCTGTCATCTGCTTCTTTCTCCCTCTCTCCTGCTTCCTTCTGCATCGCAGCTTGCTTTGCAAGGCTTGCTGAATTGCACAGGCGCTACAGAGCAAAACCTCTATTTTCTCCATTGGCTGAGGCTCCTCCCTTGGGGAGGAAAGGGGGAGGGAGAGTTTGCTTTGCCAGTTTGCTCTCGATTGTACAGTACAGCTACTGAGCCAAGCCTCTCTTCCTTCCGTTGGCTGAGTCTCTCCCCCTTCTGGCCCCCTGGGGAAGGAAGGAAATACACTGAACATGAGTCAACAGTGTGATGCGATGGCTAAAAAGGCAAATGCAATTTTGGGCTGTATCAACAAAAGTATAGTGTCCAGATCACATGAAGTGATGCTATCACTTTACTCTGCTCTGGTAAGACCTCACCTGGAGTATTGTGTTCAGTTCTGGACACCGCATTTTAAGAAGGATAGAGACAAGTTGGTATGGGTCCAGAGGAGATGGGGAGGGGTCTGGAGACCAGGTCCTATGAAGAAAGGTTGAAGGAGCTGGGCATGTTTAGCCTGGAGAGGAGGTGGCTGAGAGGAGGTAGGATCACCATCTTCAAGTACTTGAAGGGCTGTCATATAGAGGATGGTGTGGGATTGTTTCCTGTGGCCCCAGAAGGTAGGACCAGAACCAATGGGTTGAAATTAAATCAAAAGAGTTTGCGGCTCAACATTAGGAAGAACTTCCTGACTGTTAGAGCAGTTCCTCAGTGGAACAGGCTTCCTCAGGAGGTGGTGGGCTCTCCTTCCTTGGAGGTTTTTCAACAGAGGCCAGATTGCCATCTGACAGCAATGAAGATCCTGTGAATTTAGGGGGAGGTCTTTGTGAGTTTCCTGCATTGCGCAGGGGGTTGGACTGGATGACCCTGGAGGTCCCTTCCAACGCTATGATTCTATTCTAAGAGCCAGAACTTCCTTTGTCCAGTTCCCAAGATCCCATGGGAGAGATACTAAGAAAGCGCCTTTAAGACCAATGAGTGCTAATGTTTAAACATGTTTTATTTTTATAACAAATGAGTTTGACACCCCTGCCCTACAGGGTCACCATAAGTCAACTGTGACATGATTACATTTTCTGCCACCAGTTATGGAGACTGTGGCGGGCAGGGGGTTAACCTATCATTAATACTGATGCTGCTCAGTTGTTGGGTAAACACAATTTCATTGAAGAAGATATTGGATTTATATCCCGCCCTCCACTCCGAAGAGTCTCAGAGCGGCTCACAATCTCCTTTCCCTTCCTCCCCCACAACAGACACCCTGTGAGGTAGATGAAGAGATTGGATTTATATCCCGCCCTCCACTCTGAAGAGTCTCAGAGCGGCTCACGATCTCCTTTCCCTTCCTCCCCCACAACAGACACCCTGTGAGGTAGATGAAGATATTGGATTTATATCCCGCCCTCCACTCCGAAGAGTCCCAGAGCGGCTCACAATCTCCTTTCCCTTCCTCCCCCACAACAGACACCCTGTGAGGTAGATGAAGATATTGGATTTATATCCCGCCCTCCACTCCGAAGAGTCTCAGAGCGGCTCACAATCTCCTTTCCCTTCCTCCCCCACAACAGACACCCTGTGAGGTAGATGAAGATATTGGATTTATATCCCGCCCTCCACTCCGAAAAGTCTCACAATCTTGTTATTGTTCTCATACGATCCCAAGCCATCTCAGAGGCTTGCAGGTAGCAACTTTTCAGATCAATCAATCCAAGAAAGTGAATTGATTTTATCTCTATAGATATCAACATGGGAAGGTATGTAACAATAGGAAACCCTAGATGTGTTATTATGGATTTTTGTCTGGGGGGAGGGGGATTTAAAGGGTTAGGATTTTGTGAATATTTGACTGCACTTGTTGTACATTGGTTCTTTTTTTTTTTTGAAAATTTAATTTAAAAAAGAGAATGGGGAAAAAAAGAAAGATGTTTTAATAGATGCAAACGGGAATGACAAGCTAAGTTTATATGGTCACTATTTGTGTGGATTTAATGCTGGGGGCGGAACAGTGAAGCAAATAAATATGTTGAAATTGAAAAATAAAAACATGGGAAGAGTGTGAGAGGTTTCTCTGGTGCTGTGTACAGATGTCCATGAGAACAGCAGACCTAGAAGTACTTCCACTGTGGTCTTCAACTGCGGTCTGGTCAACTGTGTTGGAGCCTAAGTTATCAGTAGCACATATTCTGGAAGAAGCAGTGATATGTGTGTGTGTGTGTGTGTGTACCGGAGGAGAGAGAGAGAGGGAAGGAAGGAAGGAAGGAAGGAAGGAAGGAAGGAAGGAAGGAAGGAAGGAAGGAAGGAAGGAAGGAAGGAAGGAAGGAAGGAAGGAAGGAAGGAAATGTTATGTAACAGATTTCTCTAAATGGTGTGGTTGAATGGAGGAAAAAGGAAAGGAAAGGTCCCCTGTGCAAACACCAGTCATTTCTGACTCTGGGGTGATGTTGCTTTCACAACATTTTCACTGCAGACTTTTTACGGGGTGGTTTGCCTTTGCCTTCCCCAGTCATCTACACTTTCCCCTCAGCAAGCTGGGTACCCAATTTACCGACCTCAGAAGGATGGAAGGCTGAGTCAACCTTGAGCCAGCTACCTGAACCCAGCTTCTACCAGAATCGAACTCAGGTCGTGAGCAGAGAGTTCAGACCGCAGTACTGCAGCTTTACCACTCTGCGCCATGGGGCCCCTATGAATGGAGATTGAGTGCTAAAAGTAAAAATGAATCTCACAGATTAATTCTGAATCTGGGAAGTTGAAAACCAACCACTGGTTCAAATTCTTTCAAATGTTTTCCAGGAGAAAGTTAACATTGAGAAGTTAATGAAAGCCGATTGGACAGGTAAGAAGCTTTGTAAAAGGATTCAATTTGAAGTCGACACAAAAGTTTTAAAGGCTTGGACTACTGGAGGATTTATTTTCATCCTGAAATGAAATTAGTTCAGTCGCGCTTTGCTCAGTACGCTGGGCAGGGGAGGGGAAAAAATTGCAATATAGCATAACAGTTTCCTGGATAAATAGATTGCACATTCACAAAGGGAAGGGATTAAAAACCCCTTCCTTAATTACTTGGTGTAATTCTGAGCGGGATAAACCATGTCTAAGATCAAATAGTAGCAGGGGCAAAGAGGGCTTAGCGCGCGGCCTAGGGGAATGGCCGGCTTTCCCCGTAACAAGCATTTAAGACAATGCTAAGGAGTCCGAATTGAGCAGAAGAAATGGGCATTTTTATGGCCGTGAAAGGTAGCAGAGCAAAGGTGTAAAGAATTATCATTCAGATGGCAAACCGGACATATTTATGGTCACTGCGGGAACCAGCCAGCTTTATTCTCATTAATTAGCGGGGAGCAATGCAAAGCAATAGAGGATAATAATAATATGGAAAGGACAAGAGATCTCTTCAAGGAAATTGGAGAAATCAAGGGAACGTTTCATGCAAAGATGGCCATGATAAAGGACAAAAACGGTAGGGACCTAACAGAAACAGAAGAGATTAGGAAGAGGTGGCAAGAATACACAGAAGATTTATACAAGAAGGATCTCAATGTCCTTGACAACCATGAAAGTGAAATTGCTGACCTTGAGCCAGACATCCTGGAGTGTGAAGTCAAATGAGCCTTAGAAAGCATTACTAACAACAAAGCGAGCGGAGATGACGGTACCCCAGTTCAAAGTTCTAAAAGCTGATGCTGTTAAAGTGATGCACACATTATGTCAGCAAATTTGGAAAATGCAACAGTGGCCCCAGGCCACCGAATGAGAAGGGAGCACTCCCTGGAGAAGATCCTGATGCTGGGAAAGACAGAAGGCCAAAGAAGAAGGGGACGGCACAAGGTGAGATGGCTGGACAGCGTTACTGATGTAACAAACACGAATTTGAGCAGACTTGGGAGGATGGTGGAAGACAGGAGGACCTGGCGTGACTTTGTCCATGGGGTCGCAAAGAGTCGGACTCGACTGTGTGACTGAACAACAACAAAAATTACATGGTCACTGCACCAGCTGTAATGGTATCAAAATATGTTTTCTTGAAGTTCAACCTAGGTGTCTGACTACGTACAGCTTTTCCCTTCCCCAAGACTATAAATTCCAAAATTACATGGTCATTGCAGCAGCTGCATTCCCGTCACATCAGGATGCAAGAAGATTGCCATGTTTTGTATCTGGGGGAACAATCCCTAATTTGAGTGTCTTTAATACCATTGGGGGAGGGACTGCCTTCATTTTCCAGCTTTTTGGGCCATACAGGTAGGTTTGCCAAGCGACCTGGAAATCTGGAATTACCACTGTTCTCCAGGCAACAAAGTTCAGTTCCTCCTGAGAAAATGGCTGCTTTGGGAATGGGGCATATGGTAATATACCCTACTAATGGAACAAATCTCCAGGAAGTTCCCAATCTGAAGTTGGCAACTATTAGAGGTATGCTTGAAAGCGAATAGGGCACAACAGGTTAGTCCCAAGCTGAGTCCTTTGGATGGCCACTTATGTGCATTCCATTAATTTGTATCCAGGAATAGCAATAAGTGAAGGGGAAATTAAGTGGTGAAAGCTGTTAGAGAATTTGCACACAGCAGAAGACACTGAAGAAGAGGGACAGGCAAACACAAGAATTAAAAGACAAGAGAGACAACTGTATGCAATGGTAGAATATATTTACCAGGACAGTATCCAGTATTCAGAGTCGTTGCCAGGCCAAGGTCATACACAGTAATCAGTACACACTTCAGTAGATAACAGTATACACCAGTAAGTATACACAGCACGATCCAAGCACAGTAGCATAGGATCCAACACCAGCAGTATTTGCTGCCATCCGGACGGTGAGTCTCACAGTACCCACAATCCTTACAGACAGGCAAAGCAAGCTCACTGAGCTTCCCTAAATACACACATCAATCATGCAAGCTCACCAGAGGTTGCATCAGCTCTGTGAGTCAGCACAAAGCCTAATTACAGGTGAGGTCATTCCACCTTACCTCAGTAACAGGTAACAGCTGGGCCATGATGTAGCATGACTCAGCATGACATTGCAGAAACAACATTTACTATTGCTAAGATGGAGTCAGTCAGCCATTTTAGGACTGAGTTCCAACAAAAGCACGGCTTTGTTTTGCTTTTTTGTAGCAGGAACTCCTTTGTATATTTGGTGTTTGGGAGGGGCAACAGTGGGAGGGCTTCTAGTGTCCTGGCCCCACTGATTGGACCTACTGATGGCACCTGGGTTTTTTGGCCACTGTGTTGAACTGGATGGGCCATTGGCCTGATCCAACATGGCTTCTCTTATGTTCTGGGGCAGTGATGCTCTGTATTCTTGGTGCTTAGGAGGGGCAACAGGGTGAGGGCTTCTAGTGTCCTGGCCCCACTGATTGACCTTCTGATGGCACCTGTATTTTTTGGCCAATGTGTGACACAGAGTGTTGGACTGGATGGGCCATTGGCCTGATCTAACATGGCTTCTCTTAGGTTCTTATGCCACACACCCCTGATGTAGCCAATCCTCCAAGAGCTTACAGGGCTCTTCTCACAGGGCCTACTGTAAGCTCCAGGAGGATTGGCTACATCAAGGATGTGTGGCCTAATAAGCAAAGGAGCTCCTGCTAAAAAAAAAACAAAAAACATTGGTGTAAGTAACACATACAGTAATCTTTAAAGGAATGTACACAGGCAAAAGGTACTACTGCATGAGATAAGCCGTAACACAGATATTTAGATCCTTCTATACTATTTTTTGAAATGGCTTTGTTCTGCTTGATTTAAATTGTGGGTAAAGCATTCCAGTATGTATATGTTGTGCTCTGCTTGAGATAAAGCAGCAATCAGAAACAGGTTAAGCAGGGCTAGAAGAAGATATTGGATTTATATCCCGCCCTCCACTCCAAAGAGTCTCAGAGCGGCTCACAATCTCCTTTACCTTCCTCCCCCACAACAGACACCCTGTGAGGTGGGTGGGGCTGGAGAGGGCTCTCACAGCAGCTGCCCTTTCAAGGACAACTTCTGCCAGAGCTATGGCTGACCAAGGCCATGCTAGCAGGTGCAAGTGGAGGAGTTGGGAATCAAACCCAGTTTTCCCAGATAAGAGTCCGCGCACTTAACCACTACACCAAACTGGCTCTCCAAACTGGGGCTAGCAGTGCCCCAGCCAATGCAACCCCCCCACCACCAACACACCCTTCCTCCACCAGACTTACCACCGGTGGGAGGAAGCCTTGGCTGCTGTCACAGTGACGTTGCTGAAGATGCACGTCGGTATGGTATTTGGAGAGCCAGTTTAGTGTAGTGGTTAAGTGCGTGGACTCTTATCCAGGTTTGATTCCTCACTCCTCGACTTGCAGCTGCTGGAATGGCCTTGCGTTAGCCATAGCTCTCATAACAGTTGTCCTTGAAAGGGCAGCTTCTGGGAGAGTCCTCTCCAGCCCCACCCACCTCACAGGGTGTTTGTTGCGGGGGAGGAAGGGAAAGAAGATTGTGAGCAGCTCTGAGAATCTTCGGAGTGGAGGGCAGGATATAAATCCAATATCTTCATCTACCTCACAGGGTGTCTGTTGTGGGGGAGGAAGGTAAAGGAGATTGTGAGCCGCTCTGAGACTCGTCGAGTGGAGGGCGGGATATAAATCCAGTATCTTCATCTACCTCACAGGTCTGTTGTGGGGGAGGAAGGTAAAGGAGAGTGTGAGCCGCTCTGAGACTCTTCGGAGTGGAGGGCAGGATATAAATCCAATATCTTCATCTACCTCACAGGGTGTCTGTTGTGGGGGAGGAAGGGAAAGGAGATTGTGAGCCGCTCTGAGACTCTTCGGAGTGGAGGGCAGGATATGAATCCAATATCTTCATCTACCTCACAGGGTGTCTGTTGTGGGGGAGGAAGGTAAAGGAGAGTGTGAGCCGCTCTGAGACTCTTCGGAGTGGAGGGCAGGATATAAATCCAATATCTTCATCTACCTCACAGGGTGTCTGTTGTGGGGGAGGAAGGTAAAGGAGAGTGTGAGCCGCTCTGAGACTCTTCGGAGTGGAGGGCAGGATATAAATCCAATATCTTCATCTACCTCACAGGGTGTCTGTTGTGGGGGAGGAAGGGAAAGGAGATTGTGAGCCACTCTGAGACTCTTCGGAGTGGAGGGCAGGATATAAATCCAGTATCTTCATCTACCTCACAGAGTGTCTGTTGTAGGGGAGGAAGGGAAAGGAGATTGTGAGCAGCTCTGAGACTCTTCGGAGTGGAGGGCAGGATATCAATCCAATATGTTCATCTACCTCACAGGGTGTCTGTTGTGGGGGAGGAAGGGAAAGGAGATGGTGAGCCGCTCTGAGACTCTTCAGAGTGGAGGGCAGGATATAAATCCAATATCTTCCATCTACCTCACAGGGTGTCTGTTGTGGGGGAGGAAGGTAAAGGAGATTGTGAGCCGCTCTGAGAGTCTTCGGAGTGGAGGGCGGGATATAAATCCAATATCTTCATCTACCTCACAGGGTGTCTGTTGTGGGGGAGGAAGGGAAAGGAGATTGTGAGCCGCTCTGAGAGTCTTCGGAGTGGAGGGCGGGATATAAATCCAATATCTTCCATCTACCTCACAGGGGGTCTGTTGTGGGGGAGGAAGGGAAAGGAGATTGTGAGCCGCTCTGAGACTCTTCGGAGTGGAGGGCGGGATATAAATCCAATATCTTCATCTACCTCACAGGGTGTCTGTTGTGGGGGAGGAAGGTAAAGGAGATTGTGAGCCGCTCTGAGACTCTTCAGAGTGGAGGGCGGGACATGGATCCAATAGCTTCATCTACCTCACAGGGTGTCTGTTGTGGGGGAAGAAGATAAAGGCGATTGTAAGCCGCTCTGAGACTCTGATTCAGAGAGAAGGGCGAGGTATAAATCTGTGGTGGTCTTCTTCTCCTACTAATACTACTAATAAGAATAAGAACAACAAAAACAACATTTTGGTTTAAAAAAAGCATATATCGTTGAGTTTTTTGCCCAAATAACAGCTCTTCCTGTTTCACTGGCTACCCAATGATGTCATTTCCGGTGCATGCTGGAAGTGACATCACCATGCTTTTGATGGCACTCGCCTTGGCTTTACTCCTGCTGCCAGTAAGTCCCTCTGACCCCCGCCGGTTGGTAGGAAGGTCCTGGCAACTCCAAAGTTGTCTGATTTCCCGACATTTTATGGGCGAAGGTTGTGGCGACGCCAATTTGAGCCTGCCTTTATTTACCCACAAGCGCTGCTCAAGGGACTGAGCCGTAAGGAATAGAAGTTTGCTTTGGGCAGCTGGCAGGAGGACATATGAGCTGCCTCGGCCCATCCGCCGTCCGCTTTATCTACATCGGGAGAATGGATTTTGAAAAGTAACACTTAGGCAACTCTCTCGGAAAGATATTTCCAAATGCCACTGTTTTCTATTACTTTGTCATTGACTCCTAATGTGTTTTTCAGAATGATTCAGTCCTTTTGTGGGTAAAGAAGAAAAATGAAAACAGGGGAAGGTGGGAGGAGAGGGGAAACTTCTTCTATCTTTCATTGCTATGCAGGGTTTTTTTTGCTTTACAAAAGACAATTTATAGCGGCAAAACTCGCCTTTCTCTCTGCCGTGCCACTTCAGATGTCCAATGCAAAGCGTCATGTGCTATAAAAATGTCGGCCTTCACTCGAAAAGATTCAAATGATTGACAATAAAATGGAAAACAGTGAAAATGGGTAACCTTGGGGCCGGGACCATGGAATATTTATTCCTCTGGGTTGGTTTGCCTTACTCTACTTTTTAAAGAAAAAAAAAGAAATTAGATGCACAGTTTAACAGTCCGGTATCAATATCCAAGAATGAAATGTTGTCCCCATGGCCCTTTGGTGACTATATAGAACAGGGGTGTCAAACTCATTTCTTACGAGGGATGGATCAGACATAAAAGAGATCATAAAGGAGAGCCACTTTGGTGTAGTGGTTAAGTGTGCGGACTCTTATCTAGGAGAACTGGGTTTGATTACTCATTCCTCCACTTGCAGCTTAGGGAATGGTCTTGGATCAGCCATAGCTCTGGCAGAGGTTGTCCTTGAAAGGGCAGCTGCTGTGAGAGCCCTTTCCAGCCCCAACCACCTCACAGGGTGTCTGTTGTGGGGGAGGAAGGGAAAGGAGATTGTGAGCCACTCTGAGACTCTTCAGAGTGGAGGGCAGGATATAAATTCAATATCTTCTTCTTTTCCTTCCTTTCTTCCGGTGAGAGCCAGTTTGGTGTAGTGGTTAAATCCGCGGACTCTTATCTGGGAGAACCGGGTTTGATTCCCCACTCCTCCACTTGCACCTGCTGGAAATGGCCTTGGGTCAGCCATAGCTCTCACAAGAGTTATCCTTGAAAAGGCAGCTTCTGGGAGAGCTCCCTCAGCCCCACCCGCCTCACAGAGTGTCTGTTGTGGGAGAGGAAGATAAAGGCAATTGCAAGCCACTCTGAGACACTGGTTCAGAGAGAAGGGTGGGGTAGAAATCCATGGTCGTCTTCTTCTTCACTGGATGCTCTTGAGTTCTAGTATTTCGGAAGAGAGAGAGAAAGTTACCTTTGTCAACTTTCTCCATCCTGACTGGAAGTGCCAGAAAAGACGTCTCAACAGAAGCTTCCGGGTCATTTCTGGCAACGTTTATTTGCTTGGGGGGGGGGGGGGGTCACTGCGGCAACCAGAAAAGCCTTCTCAAGGAGATAGCAACACAGGTGAGCAGCCAGGGAGTTTTGACCCATTGATAGACCGTTTTCTTGTTTCAACTGCTGTAAACTATTTAATGTATTTTAATATTCATTACTCTTGTTGTTAGAATTTTATGTTGTGAGCCGCCCTGAGCCGCCTCGGTGGGGAAGGCGGGATATAAATCGAATGAAATGAAATGAAATGACCCATTTCGGTCACGCACGGTCTTTACCTGTGTCCAGGGGTCATTTTGTAGAGAAATAGGCGGTGGAGCTCATTAGAATGACTTATTAGCAGATGCCTCCCCCACCAACCAAAAGCAACATGACACAAGGAAGGAGAGCTGCGGGTGAGCAAGGCCTGCTTCGACTGGCTAGCGATCCAGCCAGCCCAAGCGGGCCTCACTCACCTGGGGCTCTCCTTGGCCATGCCCCCCCCAGTCAAAAGGCCAGCAAGCCACCCACTGCCCCAAATCACATAAGAAGTGGAGAAAGGGTGGTGCGGGCTTCTCCAGGGGTTAATGAGGGCTGCTGGGGGTGTGTGGCAAAGCCCCTGGTGGCTGGCTGGCTGGCTGCCCGCTCTCCTAATCCAGGGATTCTTGTGCAGCTGCACCTCCTATTCAATGGACAAGGTAGGGAGGGAGGAGGAGGGGGAACCCTCAGAAAGGTTCAGGAGCTGCGTTCCTGCGAGCTCCTGCTGAATTCAAGGCCCGGCTGTATCGCTTTTGTGTTTCCTCCAAAGACAGATTTGAACAAATCAATCAGATACATTTTTTTTTAAAAAAATCTTACAGAAGGAACCTGCTAAATTATTAGCACTGTCTCAACAAAGGTGGTATTTTAAGGGCCTCTGAAAAGCAGCAAAGAATAGATTGTTTACAACCGCACCGTTGACACCGAAATCCTCTTCCGGGGGGGTCCGCTGTGATTAAAATCCAATTTAGGATCTGCATTCTAATCTGAGATTAATGAATTAACCTATTAATCATCCTGATGAATGCTTTCAGCGCAAAACACTAATCCATTCAACGGGCTCCTGGTTGGTGCTGATGCTTTAAGATGACCTGCAGAAAAGTACACAAAAGGAAGTTCGCTTTTGTCGCCGCTTGCGCCTAGCGGGTGGAACTCCTGCCCGGTGTGCTCTTTGTCCCCATGCCATGGAGCCAAGGCACTGGATACAAAGAATAGGGACAGCTAGGTTTCAGTTTCTTTCGGCAGGCCGATTCGGCTGGGAGACCCCTTAGCGCGAACTCGGTAAAAGGCTCCCCAAAGGGATCGTCAGCAATTAGTCAATCTGCCCCAGTCAGATTGGTACACAGAACAAGCACAGTTTGCTTGGATTGGGAGGGGGGGAAGTTCCATTCCCCCCAATAGGTCTGTGCAGCATTGATATTCTAGCAGGAGCTCCTTTGCCTATTAGGCCAAACCCCCTGATATAGACAATCCTTCGAAAGCCTACAAGTCTCTTTTGTGTAAGCTATTAGAGGATTGCCTACATCAGAGGGTGTGGCCTAATATGCAAAGGAGCTCCTGCTGGAATTCTACCCCTGAGACTGTGTAAGGGCCAAAGAGGTGCTATCCACAATTAAGGGATTTCTTTCTCCCCAGATCCTGAGTCCGGTCAGTGAAAAGTGACTGTTTTGGAGTACTCAGTCACTAGAGCCAGTTTGGTGCAGTGGTTAGAACATATATATATATATATATATATATATATATATATATATATATACACACACACACACACACACACACACTGTGGCTAATAGCCACTGATGGACCTCTGCTCCATATTTTTATCTAACCCCTTCTTGAAGGTGGCTATGCTTGTGGACGCCACCACCTCCTGTGGCAGTGAATTCCACATGTTAATCACCCTTTGGGTGAAGAAGTACTTCCTTTTATCCGTTTTAACCTGTCTGCTCAGCAATTTCATCGAATGCCCACGAGTTCTTGTATTGTGAGAAAGGGAGAAAAGTACTTCTTTCTCTACTTTCTCCATCCCATGCATTATCTTGTAAACTTCTAGTTAATCTTGTTAAGTGTGCAGACTCTTATCTGGGAGAACCGGGTTTGATTCCCCACTCTTCCACCTGCAGTTGCTGGAATGGCCTTGTGTCAGCCATAGCTATCGCAGAGCTGTCCTTGAAGGGGCAGCTTTTGGGAGAGCTTCCTCAGCCCCACCTACTTCATGTGATGTCTGTTGTGGGAGAGGAAGGGAAAAAAGATTGTAAGCCTCTCTGAGAATCAGAGTACATGGCAGGATATAGATCAAATATCATCATCTTACCTATTTACCTTAACATATGAAAACTGTACTAAACTAAACCCAAGAGAGGGCCAGACCAACCCCTGGAAACCGCTAAAGTGTTGTGGGAAGGGAAATGTTGAGGAGTGTGGTCATAGCAGCAATGGCAGTAGAATCAATGACAGTAGGGTTGAAAGGGGTCTCCAGGGTCAAACCCCCTACACAATGCAAGAACATAAGAGAAGCCATGTTGGATCAGGCCAATGGCCCCTCCAGTCCAACACTCTGTGTCACATAAGAACATAAGAGAAGCCCTGTTGGATCAGCCCAATGGCCCATCCAGTCCAACACTCTGTGTCACATAAGAACATAAGAGAAGCCCTGTTGGATCAGCCCATTGGCCCATCCAGTCCAACACTCTGTGTCACATAAGAACATAAGAGAAGCCCTGCTGGATCAGGGCAATGGCCCCTCCAGTCCAACACTCTGTGTCACATAAGAACATAAGAGAAGCCATGTTGGATCAGGCCAATGGCCCATCCAGTCCAACACTCTGTGTCACATAAGAACATAAGAGAAGCCATGTTGGATCAGGCCAATGGCCCATCCAGTCCAACACTCTGTGTCACATAAGAACATAAGAGAAGCCATGTTGGATCAGGCCAATGGACCATCCAGTCCAACACTCTGTGCCACATAAGAACATAAGAGAAGCCATGTTGGATCAGGCCAATGGCCCCTCCAGTCCAACACTCTGTGTCACATAAGAACATAAGAGAAGCCCTGTTGGAACAGGCCAATGGTCCCTCCAGTCCAACACTCTGTGTCACACAAGAACATAAGAGAAGCCCTGTTGGATCAGGCCAATGGCCCATCCAGTCCAACACTCTGTGTCACACAGTGGCCAAAAAAATTGTATACACGCACACACACGTATACACACTGTGGCTAATAGCCACAGATGGACCTCTGCTCCATATTTTTATCTAACCTCCTCTTGAAGCTGGCTATGCTTGTAGCCGCCGCCACCTCCTGTGGCGGTGAATTCCACATGTTAATCACCCTTTGGGTGAAGAATTACTTCCTTGTATCCGTTTTAACCTGACTGCTCAGCAATTTCATTGAATGCCCATGAGTTCCTGTATTGTGAGAAAGGGAGAAAAGGACTTCTTTCTTTACTTTTTCCATCCCATGCATTATCTTGTAAACCTCTATCATGTCACCCTGCAGTCAACGTTTCTCCATGCTAAAGAGCCCCAAGCGTTTTAACCTTTCTTCATAGGGAGAGTGTTCCAAACCTTTTAATCATTCTAGTTACCCTTTTCTGGACTTTTCCCAATGCTATAATATCCTTTTTGAGGTGCGGTTACCAGAATTACATACAGTATTCTAAATGAGACCGCACCATTGATTTATACAGGGGCATTATGATACCGGCTGATTTGTTTTCAATTCCTCTCATAATAATTCCCAGCATGGCGTTGGCCTTTTTTAATTGCAATCGCACACTGTCTTGACATTTTCAGTGAGTTATCTACCACGACCCCAAGATCTCTCTCTTGGTCAGTCTCTGCCAGTTCCCACCCCATCAACTTATATTTGTAGCTGGGATTCTTGGCCCCAATGTGCATTACTTTGCACTTGGCCACACTGAACCTCATCTGCCACGTTTACACCCATTCACCCAGCCTCAACAGATCCCTTTGGAGTGCCTCACAATCTTCTCTGGTTCTCACCACCCTGAACAATTTAGTGTCATCCGCAAACTTGGCCACTTCACTGCTCACTCCCAACTCCAAATCATTAATGAACAAGTTAAAGAGCATGGGACCCAGTACTGAGCCCTGCAGCACCCCACTGCTTACCATCTTCCACTGCGAAGACTGCCCATTTATACTCACTCTCTGCTTCCTATTAATTAGCCAGTTTTTGATCCATAAGAGGACCTGTCCTTTTACTCCATGACTCTTGAGCTTACTAAGTAGCTTTTGATGAGGAACTTTATCAAAAGCTTTCTGAAAGTCAAGGTCAACAACTTCACTTCACTGCTTACTCCACTTACAGCTGCTGGAACGGCCTTGGGTCAGCCACAGCTCTCGCAGAGTTGTCCTTGGAAGGGCAGCTTCTGGGAGAGCTCTCTCGGCCCCACCCACCTCACAGGGTGTCTGTTGTGGGGGGAGAAGATAAAGGAGACTGTAAGACGCTTTGAGTCTCTGAACCTGCAGTCTTTCTTCTTCTTCCTCTTCTTCTTCCCATCCACACAGGAACTTGGGCTGTCCCTACATAGCTTCCTAAATCTGACAAGATCGGACTAGCTGAGCCATCCAGGTTAGGGTGCGACCAGATTTGAATCGTACTCAGCATTGGTTGTGTTGAGCTGGATATGCTTTGTGGTCTTAGTTTACTATTGCAAATTGGTGAGCTAAGGGCTGGGATCCAGGATGGAAACGACTATGGTTATCCTAGCAGATAAAACTATACGAGAGGTAGACAGAGAGAAGAGCGTCCATACTGGTCCTCTCAGCTTATTTGGAGACTGTTTTGAGAAGGCACCTGTTTTTGTATTTCTTTTGGCCACTGTGTGACGCAGAGTGTTGGACCGGAGGGGCCATTGGCTGATTCATCATGGCTTCTCTTATATTCTTAATGGGAGCCAGTTTGGTGTAGTGATTAAGTGTGCAGACTCTTATCTGGGAGAACTGGGCATGATTCCCCACTCCTATACTTGCACCTGCTGGAACGGCCTTGGGTTAGCCATAGCTATCACAGAGGTTGTCCTTGCTGCTGTGAGAGTGCTCTCAGCCCCACCCACCTCACAGGGTGTCTGTGGGGGGAAAAGATAAAGGAAATTGTAAACCGCTCTGAGTCTCTGATTCAGAGAGAAGGGCGAGGCATAAATCTGCAGTCCTTCTTGAACATATGAACATATGAAGCTGCCTTATACTGAATCAGACCCTTGGTCCATCAAAGTCAGTATTGTCTTCTCAGACTGGCAGCAGCTCTCCAGGGTCTCAACATGAGGATTTTCATGCCTACTTGCCTGGACCCTTTTTGGAGATGCCAGGGATTGAACCTGGGACCTTCTGCTTACCTTCTTCTTCTTCTTCAGCCTGTTTGGTGTAGTGGTTAAGTGTGCAGACTCTTATCTGGGAGAACTGGGTTTGATTCCCCACTCCTCCACTTGCATCTGCTGGAATGGCCTTGGGTCAGCCATAGCTCTGGCAGAGGTTGTCCTTGAAAGGGCAGCTGCTGTGAGAGTCCTCTCAGCTTCACCCACCTCACAGGGTGTCTGTTGTGGGGGAGGAAGGGAAAGGAGATTGTGAGCCACTCTGAGACTCTTCGGAGTCGAGGGCAGGATATAAATCCAATATCTTCTTCTTCTTCTCTCACAAGAGTTGTCCTTAAAAGGGCAGCTTCTGTGAGAGCCCTCTCAGCCCCACCCAACTCACAGGGCGTTTGTTGTGGGGGAAGATGATAAAGGAGTTTGTAAGCCACTCTGAGTCTCTGATTCAGAGAGAAGGGCGGGGTATAAATCTTCAGTTCTTCTTCATCTTCTTCTGTTCTTAACTGAAAAGCATTGTACTCTTCAGTCTTTCCTCTCAAGGAAGGTGCTCCATTCCCCCATCCCTCTTTCTTTTTTCTTTTTTTAATTTAAAAAGGCTCCCTTTAATCTTCCTGTAATTAACTAAATCAATAATAAGCCTCCCCCCCCCCCAGAAGCATTGCAACCTTTGCAAGAAATGCATCCGGCGTTTGAATTTATCATGGTCAAGGTGCTCACTTGCACATAAGTTGGACCCCACAATAGATGGCCTCACTTGTTGGCTGCAAGCATGAATTAGAGGCTGTGCTGATTATCTTTCGGTCGACATTGATTTTGCCATTCGGTCTAGCAGCTGTCCAAGAAGAAGAAGAAGAAGATATTGGATTTATATGCCGCCCTCCACTCCGAAGAGTCTCAGAGCGGCTGACAATCTCCTTTACCTTCCTTCCCCACAACAGACACCCTTGCAGCTTATGGAATGGTCTTGGATCAGCCATAGCTCTGGCAGAGGTTGTCCTTGAAAGGGCAGCTGCTGCGAGAGCCCTTTCCAGCCCCACCCACCTAACAGGGTGTCTGTTGTGGGAGAGGAAGATAAAAGAGAGTGTGAGCTGCTCTGAGACTCTTCAGAGTGGGGGGCGGGAAATAAATCCAATATCTTCATCTACCTCACAGGGTGTCTGTTGTGGGGCAGGAAGGGAAAGGAGATTGTGAGCCACTCTGAGACTCTTCGCAGTGGAGGGCGGGATATAAATCCAATATCTTCATCTACCTCACAGGGTGTCTGTTGTGGGGGAGTTAGGTAAAGGAGATTGTGAGCCGCTCTGAGACTCTTCGGAGTGGAGGGCGGGATATAAATCCAATATCTTCATCTACCTCACAGGGTGTCTGTTGTGGGGCAGGAAGAGAAAGGAGATTGTGAGCCACTCTGAGACTCTTTGTAGTGGAGGGTGGGATATAAATCCAATATCTTCATCTACCTCACAGGGTGTCTGTTGTGGGGCAGGAAGGGAAGGGAGATTGTGAGCCGCTCTGAGACTTTTCGGAGTGGAGGGCGGGATATAAATCCAAAATCTTCATCTACCTCACAGGGTGTCTGTTGTGGGGGGAGGAAGGTAAAGGAGTTTGTGAGCTGCTCTGAGACTCTTCGGAGTGGAGGGCAGGATATAAATCCAATATCATCATCATCTTGGTGGTCTGAGAACTCATTGGATCTCAAGAAGGTTAGCAGCATCGGCCCTGGTCAGTACTTGGATGGGAGACCACCATGGAAGTCCAGGGTTGCTATACAGGTGCAAGCAAAGCATCTCTGACTGTCTCTTCCCTTGAGAACCCTACTGTGTCATCATGAGGAAGAAGTAAACTGCAGATTTATACCCCGCTTTTCTCTCTAGATCAGAGACTCAGAGCAGCTTGCAATCTCTTATATCTTCTCCCCCCACAACAGACACATGCACCGATCACTCTTGAACTGGACAGTTTGCTCGCACCTCACACCTAGCTGTGGAGAAAACTCTGCACTAGTGCTGTAAGATGCGTTTCGTTGGATGACGGACTGTGGGAAGTGTCTCTAAGACAAAGGAATCTGTTGTGGCTTATTTTGACCCACTGTTTTCAACCATTTCACAACTGATGAACGTTTCAATTTAACACCTGCAAGACTGAAGAAAGAATTTCCAGAACTTAAATCGTCTGCATTCAAAATTCGGACCACACTAGAACTTTATTTTTTAACGTAATTTATAAATGTAATTCAACTGTATTTTAATTTGTTTTATTGTACTGATTGTATTTTATCGAAATCATGGTTATACCATGTCCTGTGAGCCGCCCTGAGCCTGCCTTTGGGAGGGGAGGGTGGGATACAAAAATAAATTTATTATTATTATTATTATTATTATTATTATTATTATTATTATTATTATTATTATTAATTCTTCCCGAGAAGTCGGGTGAATGTCTATGAGAGCTTTAAAGTCAAAAAATTGACACACGCAAGCGGAGAGTCTTTTTATGAACTTTACTTCTGTCTTCGCACATTACATTGGCGTTATATGAATTTGTGTAGAATAGAATGAACTTTTGTAGAAGTGTAATGGATTGTATTGTAACACTGCTGAATTTCCATTGAATATATATTGTTGAATTGTTAAGTATTTTCAGGATTTTTTTCATTATTTTTCCACATTTTTTGCTGTTATTTCATCCTTCTGTATGGAAAGCAGATACTCTACTGCTAAACATCGGAAGAGCCTTGCTGGATCAAACCAATGGTCCATCTAGTCCAGCATCTTTTCCCACACAATGGCCAACCAGTGCCTTTAGAGGGCCAACAACAGGGCATAGAGGCCGAGGCCTTTCCCTGAGAAGAACATCAGAAGAGCCCTGCTGGATCAAACCAATGGTCCATCTAGTCCAGCACCTTCTCCCACACAGTGGCCAACCAGTTCCTTTGGAGGGCCAACAACAGGGCATAGAGGCCGAGGCCTTTCCCTGAGAAGAACATCAGAAGAGCCCTGTTGGATCAAACCAATGGTCCATCTAGTCCAGCACCTTCTCTTACACAGTGGCCAACCAGTTTCTTTGGAGGGCCAACAACAGGGCATAGAGGTCGAGGCCTTTCCCTGAGAAGAACATCAGAAGAGCCCTGTTGGATCAAACCAATGGTCCATCTAGTCCAGCACCTTCTCTTACACAGTGGCCAACCAGTTTCTTTGGAGGGCCAACAACAGGGCATAGAGGTCGAGGCCTTTCCCTGAGAAGAACATCAGAAGAGCCCTGCTGGATCAAACCAATGGTCCATCTAGTCCAGCATCTTCTCCCACACAGTGGCCAACCAGTCCCTTTGGAGGGCCAACAACAGGGCATAGAGGCCAAGGCCTTCCCTAATGTAGCCTCCTGGGATTCAGAGGTTTAGCCTCTGAATGTGGAGGTTCCTCTCAGCCACCATGGCCAGGAGCCATTGATAAACTCATCCTCCACAAATCGATCTAATTGTCTTTGGAAACTGTTGGTTCCTGGGGTTGTCACTACATCCTCTGGCTGCAAATTCCACATTTTAATCACTCTCTGTGTGATGTGATATTTCCTTTTGTCCATCCTGAACCTACTTCCCATCAGTTCTCTTTGTAAGCTCTCTCCACCCCATGCATAATTTTATAAACCTCTAACATATCCCCCCTTAGTTCTGAACCGAGTCATCATGGTCCCTCCAAGCTCCCCCAGCGGAACTCTGTGCCCCCTGAATAGCTGAACCTAAGAGCTGTGGGTACCTTGTGGATAAGAAAAAAAAAACCATGGAGAAAGTTACAAGGACTGCAAGTAAAGAGTGAAATCCAGAAACAGGGACTCTCTGCTCTCTTCCGAAAGCAGAAGATCCGCTAGATACAACCCACCAACCCCCCTCCATACAGATAATACGGGCTGACTAATGATATGCATTAAAACAAAATTACAAACCACTAAAATCCCCTTAAAATATTCACAATAACTTTGTTCTTTTTCAACTGTCTCCCTCGCTACATTGACAGAGTGGGTTTTCTCTAATAAGATGTAGGAGTCGGCGATAGGATAGGAAGTCATTAATACAATGTAATCACAGCCGAAGATCAGACTCATCTCCTCTCTCTTTACCTTGTCAAGTGTTTCAACATTTTATGTTGTAAAGTGATGACCAGAACTGATCGCTCTAATCTGAACTGGGATCTGACTAATGCATTTGTATAATCAAAGATTTTCCCTGAGACGTAGCTGAATTTACATTCCTTGGCTCGCGCGGACTTTCAACGGGTACCTATTAAGATTCATCCTAGTTCAAGATCAAGATCTGTTACACAGTTTTGATTCCAAATGTTTTTTTAAAAAAAAAAAACCTGCTGTTTTCAAGGGCTTGCAACCAAGAAGAAAAAAAAATTCCCTTTGGCTCTGCGCTTGCTATTAAATTATGAGATGTATGTAATGTGAATTGTCTCTATTCTAATTCTCTTGCATGCCTCTTTCATCCAGAAATTGCACATTTTGAATTGCAATGACTTTTTTAGAGGAAAGAGAAAGAAAGGTTTCTTCTTTTATGTAAATTTATTTTACCTTTCTCCTTGAGCCAGAGGAGGGCACATATGGGGTGTAGGGTTACCAGCCTCCAGGCAGGACCTGGAGATCTCCTGAAATGATAATTAACCTCCAGACAAGGAATGTCAAACTCATTTGTTATGAGGACTGTATCTGTCATAAATGAGACTTTATTGGGTTGGGCCATGTAGCGAAGATATAAACTTTGTAAAGAACACAGACAAACACAATTGATTTTAAAAAAAAAAAAAAAAAAACCCAAACCTTAAAATGTGCTTAAAAGATTAGCATTCTTGCGATATTTTGCTTATTTAACTGTCTTTGATAACTGCCACCTCTTGCTCTGAATTACTGCACCAAAATCTGAAGACAATGTCTGTTCTGTGGCAATCGTGGTATGCTGTTCAGGTGTACTTCAGGTGTGTATCTGTAAGTTGCAAACCGGCTTTTGATTTATTGACATTCATTACGGAAATCACATGGTCACTGTTTTGAGCCTAAGTGCCAGGGGAAAACTTGAAATGGCTGGGCATTGCAAGGTTTTGTACATAAGTTGCTTTACGTGCTGGTCAGCCAATGGAGAAAACAGAAGCTTTGCTCTGTAGCTACTCAATGCTCTGCAATTGAGGAAGCCTGGCAAAACAAGAAGGAAGCTAGAGAGGGAGAAGAAAGCAGATGGCAGTGAGTTTCTCGTGGGCCTGATAGGAGCCCTCCGGGGGCCTGACCCAGCCCACGGGTTGCACATTTGACATCCCTTGCCCCAGACTATAGAGATCAGTTCTCTCAAAAGAAATAGCAGTTTCACAAGGTGGACTGTATGGCGTCACATTTCTGCTGAGCTCCCTCCCCTCTCTAGACTCTGCTGTCCTCTAAACCTGCTCCCCTCAGTCACCACCAGATGCTTAATTCCTTTCCCTCTCATGTGTTTTCATGACTTAAATTCCCTCCTCTGGTGCCTTTTCTACCTAAGTTTGAATTTTTTGTTGTTCAGTCACACAGTTGAGGCTGACCCTTCGTGACCCCATGGACAAAGTCACGCCAGGCCCTCCTATCTTCCACCATCCTCTGAAGTCTTCTCAAATTCGTGTTTGTAACATCAGTAACACTGTCCAGCCATCGCATCTTTTGCCGTCTCCTTCTTCTTATGCCTTCTGTCTTTCCCAGCATCAGGGTCTTCTCCAGGGAGTGCTCCCTTTTCATTGGGTGGCCAAAAGATTTGAGCTTCAGCATCTGACCTTCCAGGGAACAGTCAGGGTTGATTTCCCTTAGGACTGACTGACTGGATCTTCTTGCAGTCCAAGGGACTCTCAAGAGTATTCTCCAGTGAGTGCTCCCTTCTCATTTGGTGGCCAAAGTATTGAAGCTTCAGCTTCAGCATCTGACCTTCCAGGGAACAGTCAGGGTTGATTTCCCTTAGGACTGACTGGATCTTCTTGCAGTCCAAGGGACTCTCAAGAGTCTTCTCCAGTGAGTGCTCCCTTCTCATATGCTGGCCAAAGTATTGGAGCTTCAGCTTCAGCATCTGACCTTCCAGGGAACAGTCAGGGTTGATTTCCTTTAGGACTGACTGATTGGATCTTCTTGCAGTCCAAGGGACTCTCAAGAGTCTTCTCCAGTGAGTGCTCCTTTCTCATTTGGTGGCCAAAGTATTTGAGGTTCAGCTTCAGCTTCTGACCTTCCATGGGTTGATTTCCCTTAGGACTGATTGATTTGATCTTCTTGCAGTCCAAGGGACTCTCAAGAGTCTTCTCCAGCACCACAGCTCAAAAGCATCTATTCGTCTGCACTTGGCCTTTCTTATGGTCCAGCTCTCACAGCCATACATTACTACTGGGAATACCATAGCTTTGACTATACAGACTTCTGAGAAATCCATATTCTAAGTCCCCATTCTTCTGTCAAATGCAGTTACTAAGTCCAACCTGCCTCACAAAGTTGTTAAGATGAAACAGAGGAGTGGGGCTTAGGGTTGCCAGCCTCCAGGTAGGTGCCTAGAGAAAATGGCTGTTCTGGAAAGTGGACTATGTAATGGCATTATACCCCAAACCCTGCCTTCCTTAAGTTCCATCCCCTCCAATCTCCAGGTATTTCCCAACCCAGAGCCAGCAACCCTAAACAGTATGTAGGGTTCCATGTTTGAAACTCCTGAGTAATTTGTTCCAGCATTATGGCTGAAACACAGGGCTAGGCCACTCCCACTGCTGGCAAGTCCACTTGCCAGTCAGCTGACCAATGGAGAAGCCCAAGGTAGGGGAATCTCCTTGTCAAGTCTGCAGATTCAATAACGAGTTGATGTAGATACAAAGAAACTAGTTTATTGATACTGGACACTTGTGGCCTAAGCCAAGGTTTGAAAAGACTGAAGACATATAGTAGATACATTACATTTAAGGAGTACTTCAAAGGCATTCCTACGGGTAGGGGAATTGTGCAGGGAACATTCACACATAGATGTTACCAATACATCCTCATGTTGATTAGGCCCTCTGGCCTTGACGGTTTTCAGGCTCTTTCCTCTCCCCCAGACCTAAGCTGAGAAGGTTCAGATAAGACTTTTCACACATCACCATTTCAAAGCAGGGAGATTCTCTAGGGAAGGGAGGGGGGAACAGGAAGAGGTTTGCTAGCAGCATTTGGTTCTACCCAGCATGCTCTTTGTTTGAGCCAGAGTTAAAGCCAGACTTGACACTCCTGCCTCCAGAGGGTGAGCCAGTAAAGCTAGGAGTGAAAGAAGTCCTCCCGTGTAGTTTTACAGGCACAAGAACCATGGACAGGGAATCTGAGAAGGCATCGCATAACATGTTCCAGTGGTTCCTCAGTGGAACAAGTGACGTCATCGCGCCAGCCATGTTGTGCACTGGCCGCTCTAGGCATTTCTGGGGAAACTCTATGGTTTTCTCTGACGCTGTAGCATTTTGGGAGGAAAGAGCTCTGCTACTTCAGTGGAACAGGCTCCTTCAGGAGGTGGTAGGCTTCTCTCCTCTGGAGGTTTTCAAACAGAGGCTAGATGGCCATCTGACAGCAATGTCGATGTTGTGAACACAGGCAGATTGTGAGAGGGAGGGCAGGAAGGGCTGCATCAGTGCTTAGTTCTCGCGGGCCTAACTTACATGCCCAAGGGAAACGCTGATCATCTCTTTGGGGACAGGCAGCAATTTTTCTCCAGGCTGGTTTGGCCCTGGATCATGGAGCTTTTTCTGCCATCTTCTGGGCATGGAACAGGGGTCACTCACGTTGTGGGGGGAGCCAAGGCTTTTTTTGTAGCAGGAGCTCCTTTGCATATTAGGCCACCCCCCCCCCCCAATGTAGCCAGACCTCCTGGAGCTTATAGGAGGCCCTGTGATAAGAGCCCTGTAAGGAATTCTAGCAGGACCTCCTTTGTCTATTAGGCCACACCTCCCTGATGTAGCCAGTCCTCCTGGAGCTTACAGCAGGCCCTGTGAGAAGAGCCCTGTAAGGAATTCTAGCAGGACCGCCTTTGCATATTAGGCCACACACCCCTGATGTAGCCAGTCCTCCTGGAGCTTCTAGTAGGCCCTGTGAGAAGAGCCCTGTAAGGAATTCTAGCAGGACCTCCTTTGCCTATTAGGCCACACACCCCTGATGTAGCCAATCCTCCTGCAGCTTACAGCAGGCCCTGTGAGAAGAGCCCTGTCAGGAATTCTAGCAGGACCTCCTTTGCCTATTACGCCACACCCCCCTGATGTAGCCACTCCTCCTGGAGCTTCCAGTAGGCCCTGTGAGAAGAGCCCTGTAAGGAATTCTAGCAGGACCTCCTTTGCCTATTAGGCCACACACCCCTGATGTAGCCAGTCCTCCTGGAGCTTCCAGTAGGCCCTGTGAGAAGAGCCCTGTAAGGAATTCTAGCAGGACCTCCTTTGCCTATTAGGCCACACCCCACTGATGTAGCCAATCCTCCTGCAGCTTACAGCAGGCCCTGTGAGAAGAGCCCTGTAAGGAAGTCTATCAGGACCTCCTTTGCATATTAGGCCACACCCTCCTGATGTAGCCAGTCCTCCTGGAGCTTCCAGTAGGCCCTGTAAGAAGAGCCCTGTAAGGAATTCTAGCAGGACCTCCTTTGCCTATTACGCCACACCCCCCTGATGTAGCCACTCCTCCTGGAGCTTCCAGTAGGCCCTGTGAGAAGAGCCCTGTAAGGAATTCTAGCAGGACCTCCTTTGCCTATTAGGCCACACACCCCTGATGTAGCCAGTCCTCCTGGAGCTTCCAGTAGGCCCTGTGAGAAGAGCCCTGTAAGGAATTCTAGCAGGACCTCCTTTGTCTATTAGGCCACACCCCACTGATGTAGCCAGTCCTCCTGGAGCTTACAGCAGGCCCTGTGAGAAGAGCCCTGTAAGGAATTCTAGC
Organism: Heteronotia binoei; assembly: GCF_032191835.1. Lineage (NCBI taxonomy): Eukaryota > Metazoa > Chordata > Lepidosauria > Squamata > Gekkonidae > Heteronotia > Heteronotia binoei. The sequence goes on from NC_083226.1 coordinate 177,390,395, forward strand.
AGGACCGCCTTTGCATATTAGGCCACACACCCCTGATGTAGCCAGTCCTCCTGGAGCTTCCAGTAGGCACTGTGAGAAGAGCCCTGTAAGGAATTCTAGCAGGACCTCCTTTGCCTATTAGGCCACACACCCCTGATGTAGCCAATCCTCCTGCAGCTTACAGCAGGCCCTGTGAGAAGAGCCCTGTCAGGAATTCTAGCAGGACCTCCTTTGCCTATTACGCCACACCCCCCTGATGTAGCCACTCCTCCTGGAGCTTCCAGTAGGCCCTGTGAGAAGAGCCCTGTAAGGAATTCTAGCAGGACCTCCTTTGCCTATTAGGACACACACCCGTGATGTAGCCAGTCCTCCTGGAGCTTCCAGTAGGCCCTGTGAGAAGAGCCCTGTAAGGAATTCTAGCAGGACCTCCTTTGCCTATTAGGCCACACCCTCCTGATGTAGCCAATCCTCCTGCAGCTTACAGCAGGCCCTGTGAGAAGAGCCCTGTAAGGAAGTCTATCAGGATCTCCTTTGCATATTAGGCCACACCCTCCTGATGTAGCCAGTCCTCCTGGAGCTTCCAGTAGGCCCTGTAAGAAGAGCCCTGTAAGGAATTCTAGCAGGACCTCCTTTGCCTATTAGGCCACACACCCTGATGGAGCCAATCCTCCTGGAGCTTACAGCAGGCCCTGTGAGAAGAGCCCTGTAAGGAATTCTAGCAGGACCTCCTTTGCCTATTAGGCCACACACCCTGATGTAGCCAATCCTCCTGGAGCTTACAACAGGCCCTGTGAGACGAGCCCTGTAAGGAATTCTAGCAGGACCTCCTTTGCATATGAGTCCACACCCTCCTGATGTAGCCAGTCCTCTTGGAGCTTATAGGAGGTCCTGGACGAAGAGCCCTGTAAGCTCTTGGAGTATTGGCTACATAAAAAAAGAGAGAGAGAGAATTGGCTACATCAGGGGTATGTGGCCTCATATGCAAAGGAGTTCCTGCTATAAAAAAAAAAAGCCCAGGGGGAGGTATTTGTGAAATTCCTGCATTGTGCAAGGGGTTGGGCTAGATGACCCTGGAGGTCCCTTCCAACTCTATGACTCTATGATTCCTCGGGAGGCGGTGGGCTCTCCTTCCTTGGAGGTTTTTCAACAGAGGCTAGATGGCCATCTGACAGCAATGGAGATCCTGTGAATTTAGGGGGAGGTGTTTGTGAGTTTCCTGCATTGTGCAGGGGGTTGGACTAGATGACCCTGGACTAGATGACCCTTCCAACTCTATGAACTTCCTGACCGTTAGAGCAGTTCCTCAGTGGAACAGGCTTCCTCAGGAGGTGGTGGGCTCTCCTTCCTTGGAGGTTTTTAAACCGAGGCTAGATGGCAACGAGGATCCTGTGAATTTAGGGGGAGGTATTTGTGAGTTTCCTGCACTGTGCAGGGGGTTGGGCTAGATGACCCGGGAGGTCCCTTCCAACTGTATGACCCTATGTCGATTAAGCACACCTAGCTGCGATGTCGACACAGCAATCTATTTGAAACAAGGAGACACGCGAATGCACGATCACATGCGTGAATCGTTTGCCTCCCTCTCGCTGTGTTTAAATCAGGCCTAAGAAGGCAACGGGGAAGAGTTGCAATGGAAGCAAACCCAGCCAGTTCTGAACCACCCTAGAGGTACAAAAAGCCAATACGGATAACTCAAACCACTTTAATACACAAGCATTCCTTTTGACATATCTGCTTTCCGGGGCTTCAGGTTTGCAAGAGTCAGTGGATTTAATAGCTGATCACCACTGAAATGGCCAAGGACCTCCGTATTTCAACACTTACTCACGATGGCATTCTAGGTTAAACAATCATTGGCTGGGCTTTGAAAAATGAGATAAATTAAAATTATTTCCTTCGCGAGGGCCACAGGCTCGGCAAGTAATATATTGAAGAGATTTCCCCGACATAATGGGTTACATTAATTTTCAACTGCAAAACAATTCCTTTGGCGTTATTTTTCAAACGAGAAGACGACCGACACAGCCGGGGAGAAAGGGGGCACGGGCGGAAGGGAGTCCTGCAATTTCAGAGAGAGATGAGGGAGCGGCTTTCAAAGAGGGGACTGAGAAAGACACACCGAGACGAGCGGTGGAAATGGGCCGTTGAGACTTGGGTCCCTGATTGTTTGCTCTCTCTCTCTCTCTTTTGCCTTAAGGGAGGGCAGAGCTCACATTTGCCAGACGCGATCAGGCCTGTCAACCCCAAAGGCACTGGTTGCACGCCAGCCATGGATCACTGCCTACCACCAACCTTAAGAACATAAGAGAAGCCATGTTGGATCAGGCCAATGGCCCATCCAGTCCAACACTCTGTGTCACATAAGAACATAAGAGAGGCCATGTTGGATCAGGCCAATGGCCCATCCAGTCCAACACTCTGTGTCACATAAGAGAAGCCCTGTTGGATCAGGCCAATGGCCCATCCAGTCCAACACTCTGTGTCACATAAGAACATAAGAGAAGCCATGTTGGATCAGGCCAGTGGCCCCTCCAGTCCAACACTCTGTGTCACATAAGAACATAAGAGAAGCCCTGTTGGATCAGGCCAATGGCCCATCCAGCCCAACACTCTGTGTCACATAAGAACATAAGAGGAGCCCTGTTGGCTCAGGCCAATGGCCCCTCCAGTCCAACACTCTGTGTCACATAAGAACATAAGAGAAGCCATGTTGGATCAGGCCAATGGCCCCTCCAGTCCAACACTCTGTGTCACATAAGAACATAAGAGAAGCCATGTTGGATCAGGCCAATGGCCCATCCAGTCCAACACTCTGTGTCACATAAGAACATAAGAGAAGCCCTGTTGGATCAGGCCAGTGGCCCATCCAGTCCAACACTCTGTGTCACATAAGAACATAAGAGAAGCCCTGTTGGATCAGGCCAATGGCCCATCCAGTCCAACACTCTGTGTCACATAAGAGAAGCCCTGTTGGCTCAGGCCAATGGCCCATCCAGTCCAACACTCTGTGTCACATAAGAACATAAGAGAAGCCCTGTTGGATCAGGCCAATGGCCCATCCAGTCCAACACTCTGTGTCACATAAGAGAAGCCCTGTTGGCTCAGGCCAATGGCCCATCCAGTCCAACACTCTGTGTCACATAAGAACATAAGAGAAGCCCTGTTGGATCAGGCCAATGGCCCCTCCAGTCCAACACTCTATGTCACATAAGAACATAAGAGAAGCCATGTTGGATCAGGCCAGTGGCCCATCCAGTCCAACACTCTGAGTCACACAGTGGCCAAAAAATTATATACACACACACACACACACACACACTGTGGCTAATAGCTACTGATGGACCTCTGCTATTTTCATCTAACCCCCTCTTGAAGTTGTCTATGCTTGTAGCTGCCACCACCTCCTGTGGCAGTGAATTCCACATGTTAATCACCCTTTGGGTGAAGAAGTACTTCCTTTTATCTGTTTTAACCTGACTGCTCAGCAATTTCATTGAATACCCACGAGTTCTTGTATTGTGAGAAAGGGAGAAAAGAACTTCTTTCTCTACTTTCTCCATCCCATGCATAATCTTGTAAACCTCTATCATGTCACCCCGCAGTCGACGTTTCTCCAAGCTAAAGAGCCCCAAGTGTTTCAACCTTTCTTCATAAGGAAAGTGTTCCAACCCCTTAATCATTCTAGTTTCCCTTTTCTGGACTTTTTCCAATGCTATAATATCCTTTTTGAGGTGCGGTGACCAGAATTGTACACAGTATTTTAAATGAGACCGCACCATCGATTTATACAGGGGCATTATGATACTGGCTTATTTTTGCAGCAGAGTTAATATGGGATTTCTGATCCTCAGTGCAGATTTTCTGATCTGTTATCATACAAAGGAGGCAAATTTGAGCCCATTAGCACCTTGAGCCTGCTTCGGCGGGGAGGGCGGGATACAAATAAAATTATCTAATCTAATCTAATCTAATCACCTTAGGAACCAGCAAGATCATTGGGGTATAAGCTTCGAAGAGTCAGTGCTTCTTAGATCATAAGAACATAAGAATCTTCCATCTTAAGAGGGCGAGGCAGTTGGCTCCCTTCTTGGAGCGCACCGACCTAGCAACTGTGATCCACGCAACGGTCACTTCGAGGTTAGACTACTGCAATGCCCTCTACATGGGGCTGCCCTTGTACCGAACACGGAGACTCCAGGTAGTCCAGAACGCGGCGGCCAGGCTGTTGGAGGGACTACCACGGTGGGAACCTGCACGGCCTGGGCTGCGGAATCTGCATTGGCTGCCGGTTGTCTACCGTGTTCGCTATAAGGTGCTGGTTATCACCTTTAAAGCCCTATATGGCCGAGGACCTGCCTACCTAAAGGACCGCCTCTCCCCATATGTACCCCGGAGAGCACTGAGGTCTGGTTCCCAGAACTTACTAACAATCCCTGGGCCAAGAGAAGCTAGGTTGAAGGCTACTAGGGAGCAGGCCTTCTCGGTGATAGCCCCTCGTTGGTGGAACGACCTTCCAGAGATGGTGCGAGCCCTGCGGGACCTGAACCAATTCCGCAGGGCTTGCAAAACATTTCTTTTTCAGTTGGCATTCGAGACAGAACCTGATTAACTAACGAGCAGACACTTAGCCATCTTATGTACATCAGGATTACAACATTTTAGCACCTATTTTATATGTTTTATCTATTTTAAATAACTTATTTGTAACTGATATTTAAACTGTTATGTTGTTTTATGTGAATCATGGGACTCCCATGTCTGTTATGCTGTTTTATGTGAATCATGGGACTCCCATGTCTGTTAGCCGCCCTGAGCCCGCCTGGCGGGGAGGGCGGGATATAAAAATAAAATATTATTATTATTATTATTATTATTATTATTATTATTATTATTATTATTATTATTATTATTATTATTATTATTATTATTATTATTATTATAAGAAGAACCCTGCTGGAGTGGACAAAGTGGTTCATCTGATCCCGCATCCCATCTCACACAGTGGCCAACCAGTAAGTTCAGAAGGCCAACAACAAGGCATAGATTTTGAGGCCTTCGTTTTGAGAGCCAGTTTGGTGTAGTGGTGAAGTGTGCGGACTCTTATCTGGGAGAACTGTGGCTATTAGCCACAGTGTATGTGTGTATATAAAAGTTTTTGCCACTGTGTGACACAGAGTGTTGGACTTGATGGGCCGTTGGCCTGATCCAACATGGCTTTTCTTATGTTCTTATGTTCTTAGAACCGGGTTTGATTCCCCACTCCTCCACTTGCACCTGCTAGCATGGCCTTGGCTCAGCCATAGCTCTGGCAGAGGTTGTCCTTGAAAGGGCAGCTGCTGTGAGAGTCCTCTCCAGCCCCACCCACCTCACAGGGCATCTGTTGTGGGGGAGGAAGGTAAAGGAGATTGTGAGCCGCTCTGAGTCTCTGAGTCAGAGAGAAGGGCAGGGAATAAATCTGCAGTCTTCTTCTTCTTCTTTGTAAGAACATAAGAAGAACCCTGCTGGACTGGACCGGTGGTCCATCTTGTCCAGCATCCTGTCCCACACAGTGGACAACTAGTTGCTCCAGAGGGCCAACAACAGAGCATAGAGTTTGAGATCTTCATAAGAACATACACATAACCCTGCTGGACTGGACCATCTGGTCCAGCATCCTGTCTCACCCAGTGGCCAACCAGTTAGTTTCAGAAGGCCAACGACAGGGCATAGAGGCCGAGACTTACATAAGAACAGCCATGCTGAAACAGTCCAGTGGTCACATAATACCCAGACTGTTCCTCTGGATGGCCAACAACAGGGCATAGAGAGTGAGGCCTTCCCTGATGGCACTGGTACTCAGTGGCTTACTGCCTCTGAACGTAGAGAGCCTTGAGTCTCAAAACCTTATACCCCGAACATCTTGTTGGTTTAAGGTACTGCTGGATTTGAATCTAGCTCTTCTACGGCGGAGCAACATAGCGACCCTCCCTAAACACACAGGTGACCACATCCCCATGCCATTTGGGACTGTTGAGTGGGATCTGGCCAGGGAGGGGCTGTGGTTCAATGGCAGAGCATCAGCTTGGGATGCCGAGTATCCCAGCATCTCCTGCTAAAAGATCCAGGCAGGAGGTGATGTGAAAGACCTGTGCTTGAGATCCTTGGAGAACTGCTCGCAATCTGAGTAGACCGAACTGATGTTGATGGACCAATGGTCTGATTCAGTATAAGCAGGGGTCATTCTGTGGAAAAACGGGTGGTGGAGCTCATGCAGGGATCGTTCTGCAGCTGCACCTACTATTCAGTGGACAAGGAAGTGGAACTCTCAGAAGGATGAGGTGGAACTCTCAGGTTCAGGAGCTGCGCTCCCGTGAGCTCCCGCTGAATCCGAGGCCTGAGTTTAAGGCGACCTTGTGTGTCGAAGATCCATATGGTTCTTTTAGAATGGCAATGGGTTATTGGGGGAAACATATTGGGGATATAGTTTTTTATTAAGCAAGCAAGCAAACAAACAAATAATAAAAAGAAACAAATACATCCAAAACAACAATAAGCGAAAAGATAATAAAACACAATAAAACACAATAGAACACAATAAAACACAATAAAACACAATAGAACACAATAGGGAATACGCAACAATACAATTGAAAAGAAAAACCACTACAACTACAAACTCATTCACACTAAGGAATGGAGAGGATCAATAAACTTCTGTTACTCCAAATCAACACCTTTACTTTTTACCCATTTATATATGGGATCCCATTCCTCCTGACATTTTTGCACATTGCCATCTCTTAATCTTATGGACATTAAATCAGATTCTGCGGCATCTAACAGTTTGGTAATGAATTCCTCTCTGTTGGGGATTTTATTGGTCTTCCAATACTTAGCATAAAGTTATTCTGGCAACAGTAACTATGTATAGTAATAGTTTTAGTTTTGTCCTAGGAAAGTTTTGTCTACAAATATTCAAGAGGTATAGTTCTGGTACATGACTAATTTTTATTTTCAAGATTTTTTGTGCCCAAATATTGACTTGGGCCCAGTATTTTCTGGCATCTTCACATTGCCACCAAATATAAAACAAGGATCCTTTAATTTCTCGACACTTCCAACATTTGTTTGAATATGTGGGATATATTCTAGCCAGTCTATCTGGAGTGAGGTACCATCTGTATACCATTTTACACAGGTTTTCTTTAAAATCTGCTGGTTTTATTAATTTCAAATTCTGTTTCCATAGTTTTTCCCACTCAACCAAGTCCATGTTAAATCCAAAGTCTTTCAACCAGTGGATCCATGATTCTTTTACAGTCTCATCTTGCATCTTAATTTGGAGCAGCCAATCATAAACCTTGGAGATAATCTTCTGCTTGGCCTCTAAAATAAGGTCCAATTCAATTGGTTTATTCGAAAATCCTTTTTCTTTATCCTTTTGAAATCTTGATTTAAGCTGACATTGTACCCACCAACTCAGCTTGGAAAGTTCTTCCTCGATCAGGGCGTTCTGGTCGTCCAACAAATAGCCATAGTTTTGTTGATTGTCCCAATTACACAAATTAGGGTGGGTCAAAGCTTCTATTGGAGATATCCACTTTGGAGTATAAGAATAATGCACTTTAATTTCCAGCCAGGTCCTGTATAGGGATCTTCTTATTTCATGTCTAAGAAAATGGCCAGATCTGTTAGGAGTATGATACCACATATAATTATGCCAGCCTTGGGGGAAACATATTGGGATGTCAGCTCACTGCAGTGGATATCTGCCACTAACTCAATCACGATCATCCGGCCAACATCTTTTGACCATCTCTGGCCCAAAGGACGTCCGGCTTGCCTCGACTAGGTCCAGACCTTTTTCAGCCCTGGTGCCATCAGCTCCTGGTGGAGGTTCAGACCTTCCAGGATCTGTTACCATTCCGGAAGGCCTGTAAGACGGAGCTGTTCCATCGGGCCTATGGCCGAGGCAGCCGGGCGTCCTATCATCTAAATGCCGCCCCGCACCAACGGTACTGTACTGATTCTTTGAAACCAATGTAGCCGGGATTTGAACACCTGGGTTGGGGCAAGCAAGCCGAATCGATCCGTTCGTACCCTCTTTGCCGCCCCACCTAACGTGAGCTGTGGCTTAATGGTCTTCATTTTAAACTGTTTAAACTGTTTTAATGGTTTTAAATGGATTTGATGGTTTTATTGTGTTGGAAGCCGCCCTGAGCTCTCTATGGGAAAGGGTGGCCTATAAATCCATGGAAATAAATAGTCGATAAATCATTTTACAAAGGGACCAGACCAGTCTTTTGACTACGCCAGTGCAACCTTCTGTGCTCTGGTGTAGAGCTGTGCATTTGTCACCAGTTTGGAGATTTTCTTTAAAAAAATTTTTTTATAGTTTATTATAGATAACATTGACACACACCACAAAAAGAAAAAACAAAACAAAACACACACTATATACAATATACCCTGAAGCATAAGGATCCAACTCAGTTACATACATCATATTCCATGTACATACATACATCAGCCGGTTTGGTGTAGTGGTTAAGTGTGTGGACTCTTATCTCGGAGAACCGGGTTTGATTCCCCACTCCTCCACTTGCACCTGCTGGAATGGCCTTGGGTCAGCCATAGCTCTGGAAGAGGTTGTCCTTGAAAGGGCAGCTGCTGTGAAAGCCCTCTCCAGCCCCACCCACCTCACAGGGTGACTGTTGTGGGGGAGGAAGGGAAAGGAGATTGTGAGCCGCTCTGAGACTCTACGGAGTGGAGGGCAGATATAAATCCAATATCTTCTTCTTCTTCATCATCTGTTTCAAGGACTTGCGTTTCTAAATCAAATGTAATTATGTTCAAATTTCTATCCATATCGTATTATTTAACTCAATGTCTGTGTTCCTAATTTAACTTATACCTTCATCCACTCATATAATGGCTTCCAAGTTTCTTTACATTCTTGTAGATGGCCCTCTTTCGACCTACCTGTTTAAAAAAATCCATTTCAGCAGCCTCATACCATTTTTGAAGGAATCCCTCCCTTTTTGGTATCTGTTGGGTTTTCCAATATCTAGCATACACCAACCTTGCTGCGGTTACAGCATGTAATAGGAATCTATTAGTCAATTTGGACAAGGCGCTTGGACACATATTCAACAAATACAGTTCAGGTAAATACTGAATATTCATTTTTAGTATTTTTTGGGGATCCAACTATTAACCTGTCCCCAACATTTCCTGGCCTTGTCACATTGACACCAACAGTTTGGAGAGCCAGTTTGGTGTAGTGGTTAAGTGTGCGGACTCTTCTCTGGGAGAACCGGGTTTGATTCCCCACTCCTCCACTTGTACCTGCTGGCATGGCCTTGGGTCAGCCATAGCTCTCGCAGAGGTTGTCCTTGAAAGGGCAGCTGCTATAAGAGCCCTCTCAGCCCCACCCACCTCACAGGGTGTCTGTTGTGGGGGAGGAAGGGAAAGGAGATTGTGAGCTGCTCTGAGACTCTTCGGAGTGGAGGGCGGGATATAAATCCAATATCTTCATCTACCTCACAGGGTGTCTGTTGTGGGGGGGGAAGGTAAAGGACATTGTGAGCCGCTCTGAGACTCTTCGGAGTGGAGGGTGGGATATAAATCCAATATCTTCATCTACCTCACAGGGTGTCTGTGGTGGGGGAGGAAGGGAAAGGAGATTGTGAGCCGCTCTGAGACTCTTCGGAGTGGAGGGCTGGATATAAATCCAATATCTTCATCTACCTTACAGGGTGTCTGTTGTGGGGGAGGAAGGGAAAGGAGATTGTGAGCCGCTCTGAGACTCTTCGGAGTGGAGGGCGGGATATAAATCTAATATCTTCATCTACCTCACAGGGTGTCTGTTGTGGGGGAGAAAGGGAATTGTAGACCGCTCTGAGACTCTTCAGAGTGGAGGGCGGGATATAAATCCAGTATCTTCATCTACCTCACAGGGTGTCTGTTGTGGGGGAGGAAGGGAAAGGAGATTGTGAGCCGCTCTGAGACTCTTCGGAGTGGAGGGCGGGATATAAATCCAATATCTTCATCTACCTCACAGGGTGTCTGTTGTGGGGGAGGAAGGTAAAGGAGATTGTGAGCCGCTCTGAGACTCTTCGGAGTGGAGGGCGGGATATAAATCCAATCTCTTCATCTACCTCACAGGGTGTCTGTTGTGGGGGAGGAAGGTAAAGGAGATTGTGAGCCGCTCTGAGACTCTTCGGAGTGGAGGGCGGGATATAAATCCAATATCTTCATCTACCTCACAGGGTGTCTGTTGTGGGGGAGGAAGGGAAAGGAGATTGTGAGCCCCTCTGAGACTCTTCGGAGTGGAGGGTGGGATATAAATCCAATATCTTCTTCTTCTTCTTCTTCTTTCAAGGGACTGCAATGGAATATCTTAAAGCCATCGTGGCCTAGAAAACACACATTCATGATTTCTGGGCAAATGTTTTTTGTTTTGTTCTTTGGCAGAGATGCACCAGTGTTCGATAGGAAAACCACTGCTTCAGTTAGGAGGAGATGAAGAGGAGGAGGAGACTGGATTTATACCCCACCCTTCACTACTTGAAGGAGCCTCAGAATGGCTTACAATCTGCTTTCCCTTCCCCTGCTTGGAAAAAGCATGCGGGTGAGTCGCTTCTGACTTGCAGAGACCTGATGAAGTGACGACCCTTAAAACTTCCTGCCATTTACCACCTCGCTCAGGTCCTGCAAACGGAAGGCCATGGCTTCATTGATTGAGTCAATCCGTCTGGTGTCAGATCTTCAACTTTTCCTATTGCCATCGACTTTTCCGAGCACGATCATCTTTCCAAGTGATCTTGTCTCCGCATCTTGTGACCAAAGTGAGTAAAACGAAGGGATCCTTAATGAATCATGCTCAGATCATGTCTCTGTCCTTAAGCATAACGAAGGGGGCTTTTGTAAAAGTCAGGAAAGTCAAGAGACCTGGAGTCAATGTGATATTTTTTAAAAAGGGTATTCTCCCATCAATCTTTTGCATTGTCATTGACTAATGCAGGGGTTGTTGCATAGAAAAAGAGATGCCAGAGCTCATTAGCAGGACTCATTTGCATAACTCATTTACATACACCACACACACGCCTGACATCACTGGAAGGTGGACTGAATTATAACAGCTCAGCATCCACCTTAAACAATGCTTCTTTAATTAGAATTAGCATCATAAAACTTTACTCCCATCATACTTTTTAAATGACATTCTCCTGTGTGGCCACAGCGGCAGGATGAAGATTGCCATCTGTCTGCATTATATGTTTTGCTTATTTTTCCAGGTTTTTTTTTTTTGTGTGGGGGAAAATATTAGGCAGTTGGTTAAATCTTAGAGTTCAGTAAGATTTTCACAGGGAGGTTGAACAATGGAGCCCAAAAGCAAGTGGGGTTTTTTTTGGGAGGGAAGGAGGGAGAGAGAGAGAGAGAGAGAGAAAGAAAGAAAGAAAGAAAGAAAGAAAGAAAGAAAGAAAGAAAGAAAGAAAGAAAGAAAGAAAGAAAGAAAGAAAGAAAGAAAGAAAGAAAGAAATCTCTATCATGTCACCCCACAGTCGATGTTTCTCCAAGCTAAAGAGCCCCAAGTGTTTTAACCTTTCTTCAAAGGAAAGTGTTCCAAACCTTTAATCATTCTAGTTACCCTTTTCTGAACTTTTTCCCACAAAGCAAAAGAGTTCCTGCTACAAAAAAGAGAGAGAGAGAGAGAGAGAGAGAGAAAGAAAGAAAGAAAGAAAGAAAGAAAGAAAGAAAGAAAGAAAGAAAGAAAGAAAGAAAGAAAGAAAGAAAGAAAGAAAGAAAGAAAGAAAGAAAGAAAGAGCACAGTAAAATTCAGAGCTTCTGGAGCTCCGCTGCTGTGCACTCCTGCCCATAATGAGGCCTGAACTAATGACTTCACTACTGAGTGGGCCACACAGTAGAGTCCCACTCCATCCTCGATGAGGTTATTCAGGGACCCTGCTGCCCTGGAACATCTTGCCTCCATCTGTACTCCAATAGATGCTGCATAACTTTGCATTATACACTGGGAGCCTTTGAAGTTGCAACTTTGCCTTTGAAGATTTCAGAAGGTCTTTAAAAAAACCCATCAGGATGTCCTTCACATCAGAATGTCCCTTCCTCTGCCGCGTGCAGTGCATCAAAGACTTGCCATTTGGTTTACCCTGCGCCTATTAAAATGCCAAATTAAAAGAAAGAAATGCTGAAATATGTGGTCCAGGTAACTAAAGCGGTAAGGTAGATGATGGGCGAAATGCAAAAGAAAGAATAAAGGACTTGGCGTGTCAATTTTTTTCCTGTCCTCTTTCCAGTAAAGGAGATAGATTGTCATTTGTAGTTTGCATATAATCAAAGGCAAAGGAAATGTATTGTTATATTTCTTGCTTTTGAAGGCTTGTCTCAAATAAAATCCAGTCTCCCATTAAGTGAAGGGCTGTGGCTTAGTGGTAAAACACTTGTTTGGCATGCAGGAGGTCTCAGGTTCAATCCCCAGCATCTCCAATTAAATAGGTTGCAATAACGTTGCCAAGTCCAATTCAAGAAATATCTGGGGACTTTGGGGGTGGAGCCAGGAGACTTTGGGGGTGGGGCCAGGAGACATGGGGGTGGAGTCATGACCAAGAACAAGTACAATTGAACTCCAAAGGCCATCATATTGAAAGGGACTGCACGCCTTTTCAACGCCTTCCCTCCATTAGAAATAACGAAGTATAGGGGCACCTTCTTTGGGGGCTCATAGAATTGCCCCCTTTGGTCCAATCCTTTTGAAACTTGGAGGGTGTTTTGAGGAAAGGCATCAGATGCTATGCTGCAAACTTGGTGCCTCTACCTCAAGGAACGTCCCCCCCAGAGCCCCAAATACCCACGGATCAACTCCCCATTATTCCCTATGGGAATCGTTCTCCATAGGGAATAATAGAGTGCCCAGTAGACATTTCCCTCCCCCCCATACTTTCTAAAGTGGGGAGAGGGCATCCAAACCGGGAAATCCCCTGCCCCCTCCCTCCCTCCCTCTCTCTCTCTCTCACACACACACACTTACTGGGTTTTGTTCCTCCACAACTTTACTAGCTCTGAAAATGAAAGCAAAAGAAATAGAGGGTCTGTGCTCTGATGAAACTGCTGCTGACCCTTCCCCATGAAGCGCTTCCTGTTTCCTGCTCAACTTTAAAGGCACACATTTTTAAAACAGACCCGTTTGCAGGTTTCTAAACCTACCGGAGCTCTGGAGGTACATGGTGACTGTGGAGGCGGGGATCCTCCGCTGGGACCTGGGGATTGGGAAGCCTAGGTTGCAAAGAGCCTTTTCTGTTTCGAGAAGAGGTTAAGGCCTGGCTTGTTCCAATATCTACACTGACTTGTAAGAAGATGCTGAGAAGAAGAAGAAGAAGAAGAAATTGGATTTACATCCCGCCCCTCACTCCAAATCTCAGAGACTCAGAGCGGCTCACAATCTTCTTTTTCTTCCTCCCCCACAACAGGCACCCTGTGAGGTGGGTGGGGCTGAGAGGACTCTCACAGCAGCTGCCCTTTCAAGGACAACCTCTGCAAGAACGATGGCTGACCCAAGGCCATTCCAGGAAAAAGAAAACAGGAATACTCCTGAGGAAGACTTTTGAAGAAATGAGCCTATATCCAGGCATTTTGCAAGCATGGACAACTTCAAGAGGGGGTTGGATAAACATATGAAGCAGAGATTCATCAATGGCTACTAGCCAAAAGGTATAGATGGAACTCTCTGTCTGTGGCACATGATGTTCTTTATACTTGGTGCTTGGAGGGGGGGGGCAACAGTGGGAGGGCTTCTAGTCTCCTGGCCCCACTGGTGGACCTACCGATGGTGCCTGGTTTTTTGGCCGATGTGTAACAGAGTGTTGGACTGGATGGGCCACTGGCCTGATCCAATATGACTTCTCTTGTGTTCTTATGTTCAAGTGCTCATTGGATGGACTTCTCTTTGTAACATTGTGAAGCTGTACTTCTTTATAACATGTACAAAAGGTCTATATGACTCTTCAAAGTTTTTAACTAGAAGCCAGCATATCACAACCTTTGTGTGCATTTCCTGTTGTATGAACTAACATTCCAAGTTGTTGTTGTTGCTGTTGTTTTTTTCAGCCTCCAGGCGATGGCTGGAGTTCTCCTGGGCTTACACCAGATCTCCAGGTGACATAACCCGCCCCAAGCATTTTGTCGATCCCATCACAAAACATGAATTTTCCCCAGAGAACATAAGAACATAAGAGAAGCCATGTTAGATCAGGCCAATGGCCCATCCAGTCCAACACTCTGTGTCACACAATGGCCAAAAAAAATTATATATATATACACACACACACACACACATACACACTGTGGCTAATAGCCACTGATGGACCTCTGCTCCATATTTTTATCTAACCCCCTCTTGAAGCTGGCTATGCTTGTGGCCGCCACCACCTCCTGTGGCAGTGAATTCCACATGTTAATCACCCTTTGGGTGAAGAAGTACTTCCTTTTATCCGTTTTAACCTGACTGCTCAGCAATTTCATCGAATGCCCACGAGTTCTTGTATTGTGAGAAAGGGAGAAAAGTACTTCTTTCTCTACTTTCTCCATCCCATGCATAATCTTGTAAACCTCTATCATGTCACCCCGCAGTCGATGTTTCTCCAAGCTAAAGAGCCCCAAGCATTTTCAACCTTTCTTCATAAGGAAGGTGTTCCAGCCCTTTAATCATTCTAGTTGCACCTCCCTCTGGTGTCAACTCTAACAGCATTTCGCTCGCTGTGATTGGTCGCAAGGATTGTATCTGTCTCTCACTTAGTCAACATGGCAGTAAGGATCGTTCCTCTCTCCCTTTATTTTAGGGTTACTTGCTCCAGACTGAAAAATACCTAGAGCAGGAGCGTCAAGCATGCAGCCCGCGGCCAAATCACGCCCCCAGAGGGCTCCTATCAGGCCCCCGAACAACTAGCTGCCATCTGCTTCCTTCTGCCTCTCTCTTGCTTCCTTCTGCATCACAGCAGAAGACAGCCAGTTTGGTGTAGTGGTTAAGTGCACGGAATCTTATCTGGGAGATCCGGGTTTGATTCCCCACCCCTCCACTTGCAGCTGCTGGAATGGCCTTGGGTCAGCCATAGCCCTCACATTGTCTTTGAAAGGGCAGCTTCTGTGAGAGCCAGTTTGGTGTAGTGGTTAAGTGTGCAGACTCTTATCTGGGAGAACCAGGTTTCATTCTCCACTCCTCCACTTGCAGCTGCTTGAATGGCCTTGGGTCAGCCATAGCCCTCACATTGTCCTTGAAAGGGCAGCCTCTGGGAGAGCCAGTTTGGTGTAGTGGTTAAGTGTGCAGACTCTTATCTGGGAGAACCAGGTTTGATTCCGCACTCCTCCACTTGCAGCTGCTGGAATTGCCTTGGGTCAGCCATAGCCCTCACATTGTCCTTGAAAGGGCAGCTTCTGGGAGAGCCGGTTTGGTGTAGTGGTTAAGTGTGCAGACTCTTATCTGGGAGAACCAGGTCTGATTCCGCACTCCTCCACTTGCAGCTGCTGGAATGGCCTTGGGTCAGCCATAGCCCTCACATTGTCCTTGAAAGGGCAGCCTCTGGGAGAGCCAGTTTGGTGTAGCGGTTAAGCCATTCGTGGGAAGGGCGGGATATAAATCCTAAATAAATAAAAATAAATAAATAATAAATAAGTGTGCAGACTCTTATCTGGGAGAACCGGGTTTGATTCCCCACTCCTCCACTTGCAGCTGCTGGCATGGCCTTGGGTCAGCCATAGCTCCCACAGAGCCTGTCCTGGAAAGATTCTGCCCCCAGTTTGTCTTAAATTTATGGTATTCAAAGGATGCTTTGCAGTTTATTCATGGAAAAGGAACTAGCAACACTTACTGCAGCCAAATCTTTAAGGAGTCAAAGCGCACTTTACTAACTTCTTGCAGCCTGCAAGACAGGTCGGTGTCTGAGCATATATCTGCATTAGCTGGCCTATGGCACACTGTGGGAACAATCTCACCATTCTGTTCTATTCATTCCATGGTACAGGAAGCTCAGTCACACACACACACCCGTGAATCACCTCCCCAGGAAAGAAAATTACAAAGACTTCCATGCAGGTAAACAACTAGATTCAAGAGCCAGTTTGGTGTAGTGGT
The DNA here is from genome assembly GCF_032191835.1 of Heteronotia binoei. Classification (NCBI taxonomy): domain Eukaryota; kingdom Metazoa; phylum Chordata; class Lepidosauria; order Squamata; family Gekkonidae; genus Heteronotia; species Heteronotia binoei. The sequence continues at coordinate 177,406,500 of NC_083226.1, forward strand.
TAAGTGCGCAGACTCTTATGTGGGAGAAACAGGTTCAATTCCCCACTCCTCCACTTGCACCTGCTGGAATGGCCTTGGGTCATCCATAGCTCTGGCAGAGGCTGTCCTTGAAAGGGTAGCTTCTGAGAGAACTCTCTCTGCCCCACCCACATGACAGGGTGTCTGTTGTGGGGGAGGAAGATAAAGGAGATTGTAAGCCACTCTGAGTCTCTGATTCAGAGAGAAGCGCGGGGTATAAATCTGCAATGCTTCTTCTTCTTCTTCTACTACTACTACTACTTTTCATAGGATAAGACAGTAAGAGCTCAACGGCGGTACAAAATAAATGAGGACGCACTCACAAGTATTGATCCCTCAGCCCATTAGCTTGGCAGGGACGAGGAGTTGGAATCTGCAGCGGGGAGAAGAAGCCAAAACATCTGCTCACATCTGCGGAAGCCCATGGTGCAAAGCGTTCCCCCCTTATGTCACTTCCACAGCTGGGCTTCCCACTGGTTAATCGGCCCTCTCAGCCTGCGACTCTGATTATCAGAACAATGCTGTTCCCCACATTTCACTTGGCATTCGGCAGTGTCTCCAGAGAAATCCTTCCCTTTGTCTCTTCACTGTTGTCAAACCAGAGGCACAGACCGAATTAGCCTTCCATGAGATGTTGGCCGATTGCGTTCCATTGATGTTTTCCATTGGCTTCAAAGGTTCATTTGCAAACGTGGGCTTTCAGGTCACATTGGTCGGAGAAGGATACACCATGGTTGGAGAGGAGTACAAAAGGAGCCCGTTGGGGGAGGGCGGGATACAAATCTAATAAAATAAACAAACAAATAATTAAATCCATTTGAAACATTTTTGATGCCACTTTTCCACCGAATCAGGGTCCACAAGGTGTCGGATGTAAACACATTAGAATGGTTGAGGAATTTAAAATACAACTTAAATGATGAAATACTTCTATTAAAAACAGACATACACACAGAGGGAAGTAGAAAGAAGGCCAGTAACAGTCATTGGGGTTATGACAGAAGAAACAAGAAGATATTGGATTTATATCTCACCCTATACTCCAAATCTCGGAGTCTCAGAGCGGCTCACATTGGCCAAAAAAAGGAGGTTTACAAGTGGAGCTAGAAGCCCATCCACTTTGCCCCTCCCCAAGTACTAAGAATACAGAGCATCACTACCCAAACAGTTCCAATAATGTGCTGTGGCTAATAGCCACTGATAGACCTCTGCTCCATATTTTTATCCAAACCTTTCTTGAAGCTGGCTATGCTTGTAGCTGCCACCATCTCCTGTGGCAGTGAATTCCACATGTTAATCACCCTTTGGGTGAAGAAGTACTACTTTTTATCTATTCTAACCCGACTGCTCAGCAATTTCATTGAATGCCCATGACTTCTTGTGTAGTGAGAAAAGGAGAAAAGTCTTTCTTTCCCTACTTTCTCCATCCCATGCATAATCTTGTAAATCTCTATCATGTCACCCCACAGTTGACGTTTCTCCAAGCTAAAGAGCCCCAAGTGTTTTAACCTTTCTTCATAGGGAAAGTGTTCCAAACCTTTAATCATTCTAGTTGCCCTTTTCTGAACTTTTTCCCACAAAGCAAAGGAGTTCCTGCTACAAAAAAGAGAGAGAGAGAGAGAGAGAGAGAGAAAGAAAGAAAGAAAGAAAGAAAGAAAGAAAGAAAGAAAGAAAGAAAGAAAGAAAGAAAGAAAGAAAGAAAGAAAGAAAGAAAGAAAGAGCGAGCGAGCCCTGGGCTTATATAAGAGGTGGTGGCTCATCAAGGATATTGTTTCCAGATTGTGCAGGGCTTTAAAGATCAAAAATAACATTAAAAAATTAAAAGTAAATAAAACAGCACATTGACTTGAGCCCAGAAGAAAATTGGAAGCCAGTGCTGATGAACCAAGACCGGAGTGAAATATTCCCTACGAACCATTTCAGTCAGCACTGGCTGCAGCATTCTGTACCAACTAAAGCTTCTGGACAGTCTTCAAGGGAAGCCCTATGTGAACTTGAGCCAGATGATTAACTTTGAGGGGCTTCCATTCCAGCATACATTCCAATTCGAAGAAGAAGAAGATATTGGATTTATATCCTGCCCTCCACTCCGAATCTCAGAGCGGCTCACAATCTCCTTTCTCTTCCTCCCCCACAACAGACACCCTGTGAGGTGGGTGGGGCTGAGAGGACTCTCACAGCAGCTGCCCTTTCAAGGACAACCTCTGCCAGAGCTATGGATGACCCAAGGCCATTCCAGTAGGTGCAAGCGGAGGAGTGGGGAATCAAACCCGGTTCTCCCAGATTAGATTCCGCACATTTAACCACTACACCAAACTGTCTCTGCATTTGACCATATGTAGGAACTTTATACCAGATCAGACAACTGGTGAACACCTCCACATCTGGTAAGTTTGACTGTTGCAGGCATTCATGGTGAAATTTGCAGACTCTCTAGCCTTAACTCAACCAGCTAAATGAGAAGTCTCTCAATGGACCAGACAAAGGTCCACTTATACTAGCATACTTTGTAAATATCCCAACTGATGTTAAAACTTGGCCACTAGTATTAATGCACTCTTAATACTACGTCGTCATAACTTTCTCCTAAGAATACTAGTCATTGTTGCCGCACAAAGAACAAAAGAACCTAAGTGAAGCCATATTGGATTAGGCCAATGCCCCGTCAGTCCAACACTCAGTGTCACTGAGGTTCCATTGGTAGGTCCACCAGCAGGGATAGAACCTTCCCTCCTGGGGGTACCTGGGTTTTTGGCCGCTATGAGACACAGAGGGTGATAACAGATGGGCAGTTTGGGCCAGCTCAGAGATGCCTCGGAAACAGACCCCAAACATCCTTGCAGACACTAACGTCTGCTGCTCGTCCATATCCCACACTCCCCCCCCCCCATCCTCAGAGCAGCTCAAAAAGCGGTTGCGGATATCTGAGCGAACATTTGAGCTCCCAGTAGTATTTCCTTTTGTCCCTCTTTCTGTTTTAACAATTTATTGGTATCATATGGTTATACAACTTAGTTATTTCTTAATTATCTCAATATTAATCCGTATGACATTTCAATCCCCCCTCCCTCCAATGTTGTATTTTAACAATTCATTAATAACCTACGGTTACGATGTTAAGTTATATCTTTTCTATCCCTAACCCATATGATATTTTCAATCCCCCCTCCCTCCGTTATTAGACTTACCCCCGAAGTTATATATTTAAATCCAAATATAAAGGTATCCCAAACCCATCAAAACACACTGTCTTTTTCTTCTCATTCATATTAAAAGATTGTCCAATGTCTTTTTACGTTCCATTCTAACTCTATATATTTTTTAAATTTCTTCCACTCCTTTTTAAACACTTCCAGATCATAGTCTCTCAAAGTTCTTGTTAATTTATCCATCTCGCTCCACGATAAAACTTTCACAATCCAGTCCCATTTCTCTGGTATTTTTTCTTGTTTCCACAGCTGCGCATACAATGTCCTAGCAGCTGAGAGCAGATACCAAATTAAAGTCCTATCTTCTTTTGGACCTTTTGTCCATCTTGAACCGACTGCCCATCGGTTTCGCCGGGTGCCCTCAAGTTCTGGTCTTTCAGGAGAGGAAGAAAGAGTTCTTGTTTGTCAACTGTGTCCACCTCGTGCCTCATTTTATAAACCTCGATCGTGTCACAACTTAAGTATCTCTTTTCTAAACCGGCTAGTAGCTGCTGTTAAACTGGCTGGTAAATAGACTGGCTAGGAGGTACTGATAGATGAATCTATCGAAACCCCTTTTAATGTTCCTTGTTACTGTGGCCATCTCTACATTCCACATGACATACTGTAGATAAGCGCACAAGAACATCAGAAGCGCCCTGCTGAATCAGACCAACAGACTTCTTCAGCTGTGCAACTGAACAACAACAGAAGTCCTTCAAATGTGTTGAGCCCAATTATATATGGCCAACGGTAGCTCTCCAGATGTTGGGAGAGATGGCCAACGGTAGCTCTCCAGATGTTTTTTGCCTTCAACTCCCATCAGCCCCAGCCAGCATGGCCAATGGCTGGGGCTGATGGGAGTTGTAGGCAAAAAACATCTGGAGAGCTACAGTCGGTCACCCCTGATATAGTGCTTGAAGGGTCAAGACAAGCACCTTGAATGTTTGCCTGGAAACAAATTGGGAGCCAGTGTAGGTGGGCAAGGGTCTTGCCCCTTTAACAATGACACAAAAAAAAGGTGATGGTTTTCTAAATCCTGGTGCATTAAACGAGAGCAAGGGAGCATGTCTATTTGCCAGATCTTTGCTAACGTTAAATGTCCTTCTACAGCAAAGCAACAGAGACATGGTGTATTTGATCGAGGAGGGAAAGAACTATCAAAGTCTCCGCATCGGCTGGGGTCTTCTGAACTTCCTTAGGGGGGTTGGGATGTATTAGTTTGTTGTTGTTCTCAGCTTTACATTAATTTGATCCATTCTTTCAGAACATATGTACCGTGCAGCGGGGAAAAAAAATGTATTATTGGTTTATAAATTACACTTGTTGTTTCGGGGCGATAAACAGAATGATGAATGCCGTCTTTGTTCAATCACCTTTTTATTCATGAAAGGCAAAAGCGCAGATTCCAAAAGCATTTATCTACATCAGGAATAAGCCATAAACCTTTCAGAAATGCTCCGAGTAATCCAGGAAGGAGCTACTGATTACTGTCATAACAAAGGAGATTCGATAATGCTAATGACTTTTCGTATGATAATCAATAACACACTCGGAGCCACTGGAATCTTAACGGGCTCCCTTTTGCTGCCGCGCTTAACAAAATCAACGTGGATGGAACACATGTAGCAAAACCCGATGAAGCAAAAAAAAAAAAGAGAGGTAAAGACGGACATACTCTAGGGTGTATGCATAAGGTGATAGCATTGTAACTTCAGTTCCTGAGGCTGAAACTGATAGAAAACAAGTCATTCTCTCAGCGGCTTGCTATATCACTCTTTTGGAGGGGCGGGGGGAGATGGGGAATGTTCTTTGCTGAGAGATGACCTCTGCTAAGCTCTGTTGCACGCCTTCGAGATTTCAGCCACTGAGCCGAACACCACCTGACAGCCACGTGCGCATACTTGGTGGAGGGCAGCGGGCGTGCTTTTCCGGTAACCTAGCAAGGAACAAAACAAGGTTTCCAGGGATGGGAAAACACTGCTCTGCTCAAAATGGGATTTGATCGCAAATGTGAGCAGTGCGCTCAAAAAAAAAAAAATGTTTTGAACGACACTCTCAAATGTGCTTGAAAAGGTATATTGTGCAAATATAGCGTGCATGTACAGTTTCACTTTACGTTCCCATGTCCATTTCCCATCTGTCATCTCCACCCTATTCCCCAGTGGGAAAAAAAAAAAACATGTATATTTGGGAGGAAAGGAAAGGTCCTTTGGGCAAGCACCAGTCGTTTCCGACTCTGGGGTGACGTTGCTTTCACAACGTTTTCACGGCAGACTTCTGACGGGGTGGTTTGCCATTGCCTTCCCCGGTCATCTACACTTTCTCCCCAGCAAGCTGGGGACTCGTTTGACCGACCTCGGAAGGATGGAAGGCTGAGTCAACCTCGAGCCGGCTACCTGAAAACCCAGCTTCCGCCAGGGATCGAACTCAGGTCGTGAGCAGAGCTTAGGACTGCAGTACTGCAGCTTTAACACTCTGTACCACGGGGCTCTGTATTTTTGAGAGGGGGGGTGTATATGAATGCTCAAAAATACTACTGGCATTTTGGGGGCAGGAACAGGCCTATAGCCATGGGGGGGGGGCTGACTTCCAGACAGGGTCCCCTGACTTCCAGGGGGCAGCCTGCTTCTCTCTCTCTTGCCATGGCTGAGCTACGAAAGTGTCAATAGTGGCAGCCGGAGCTGGGAAAGCCGAGCAGCACATAGGGCAGTGCTGTGCAGCAATAAAAGCAGCCGGTGGAGAGGAGAGAGGTGGAGTAGCGGGAAGGTCCGGCCCCTACCCAGCCGAGCCTGCTTGCAGGAACATAGGCTGGGGGCCGTCTTTGCCCCTCCCGGAAGGAGCAGCATCACCCGACATACGGGTGTTTGCTGGGGCGGGGAGTTGGGGCTTTATAAGCCCCAGCTCCCGCCCTCCTGCTACGCAGTTTGTTTTGGCTCTCTGCCCTCCCACCCTCCCTTTTGGCAGTACAGGCTTCGCCGGTCGCCTTGTTGGGGGCCAGGTAGGAATTTTTTCGCTTCCACACAATTGGCTCATGTGGGGGTGTTTTTCGCCTACCGTGTACTGCCTTGTAGGCTAGGAATTGTTAGCGGTATTTGTCTTGGTCGCAGGCTGGAGGAGGTTGGCCACAGGGTTTTCCAGGGGAGCACCTATGGCCTAGCACCGTGGGTGCGGTGGTCTGTATGAACCGTAGATGGGCTACACGGCTCAGTGCGGGGAGTGCAGATCACAGGGAGCCTCACCTGGGCGGATCTTTCCACGGGGATTGATGCCGGCCCGGACGGTGGTGGCTCGAGGCCTGGCCGCTCAGCTACAACCCGAATACGGCGGGCTTGTGCTGGGGGCAGGGTGGCTCGCCCTTTGGACAAGGCGGGGTCCGGGGTTGACCCCAGGGCTTGTCTGGTCAGGTTTTCACCCCTCCTGCCAGTTATAGTTATTTAATGTTTTAATAAAGCGGCCCGGTTTTAAACCCAACACTTGTGTCTGCTTCTTTATTCCGACTGGGGGGGCAAGTGGAGGAAACCACATGGAATGGGCAGGGAAGGGGGAGACAGATGGAGCTGCTGGCTGCAAAGAGCCGGAGTAGGAGAGAGGGAGGCAGAAGGAAACCCCCCACCCACACACACACACTTTCACGCAAGGCGTCGTCTTTTCTTGACTCCGAAGTTTTAGGGTTGACTTGACCACTTTCAGACCCTCCCGCTTTTGCCTACCCCGAGAGGCGGCAAACCCCACAAGGGATGGGAAAGGGTGTCCCCTGACTTTTAAAAAAGCCCCCTGACTTTTAAAATCCCGGCGACGGCCGCAGGCAGGAGAGACTTCTGAACTTGACTCTCTTATTACATGAAGCTGACTTGTATCGAATGAGGACATAGGACTATCAAGGTCAGTATTGTTTACTCAGAATGGTAGCCAGGGCCTGTGGGTAAGAGTAGGCCAGGTAGGTGACCACCTACGGCACCACCTGACCTCCAGGGCACTGCCAGCCCCACCCACCTCACAGGGTGCCTGTTGTGGGGGAGGAAGGTAAAGAAGAAGAAGAAGTAGAAGAAGATATTGGATTTATATCCCGCCCTCCACTCTGAAGAGTCTCAGAGCGGCTCACCATCTCCTTTCCCTTCCTCCCCCACAACAGACACCCTGTGAGGTAGATGAAGATATTGGATTTATATCCCGCCCTCCACTCCGAAGAGTCTCAGAGTGGCTCACGATCTCCTTTCCCTTCCTCCCCCACAACAGGCACGCTGTGAGGTAGATGAAGATATTGGATTTATATCCCGCCCTCCACTCTGAAGAGTCTCAGAGCGGCTCACCATCTCCTTTCCCTTCCTCCCCCAAAACAGACACCCTGTGAGGTAGATGAAGGTATTGGATTTATATCCCGCCCTCCACTCCGAAGAGTCTCAGAGCGGCTCACAATCTCCTTTCCCTTCCTCCCCCAAAACAGACACGCTGTGAGGTAGATGAAGATATTGGATTTATATCCCGCCCTCCACTCCGAAGAGTCTCAGAGCGGTTCACAATCTCCTTTCCCTTCCTCCCCCACAACAGACACCCTGTGAGGTGGGTGGGACTGAGAGGGCTCTTACAGCAGCTGCCCTTTCAAGGACAACCTCTGCCAGAGCTATGGCTGACCCAAGGTCATTCCAGCAGCTGCAAGTGGAGGAGTGGGGAATCAAAACCCCGTTCTCCCAGATAAGAGTCCGCACACTTCACCACTACACCAAACTGGCTCTCCAGGAGATTGTGGGCCACTCTGAGACTCTGTAATTCAGAGTGGAGGGTGGGGTATAAATCCAATATCATCTTCTTCATCATCATCATCTTTATCATCATCTTCTTCTTCTTTCTCTTCTTCTTCTTCTACAACCAGGACTGCTTTCTTGGGGAACAGACAGATTTTCGGTCCATCTGGATTCTCATCCCCCTCAATCGAGTAATGCTGACTCAAGGATATTTCTTACACAATATATTTCTCTCCTGCCCTTAAAGGTGAGAGTAAAATAATAAATGGAATGGGTTTGTGAATAAAACTGTCTCTGGAATTAGCTATTACATCCGCGTGAATGTACCATGGTGAATTTATGATGATTAATGGGCATTATGATGAACACCGGAGCACGTAATAATGATTTGCTACTTATTATAAAGTGTTGCCAATACCTTCTATATCCTGGTGACACAAAATGCAAAAAAATTCAATGGGGGGGGGGACCTTCTCCAAACAAAGGGACAAGACAAAAGGCTCCACAAGGTTAAACGTGGCCATGATCCAGGGTGTTGAACCTAAAGGGTCAGTTTGGTTCCCCTTTATCACTGACACTTCCTACTATATAGAGTCAGTTTGGTGTAGTGGTTAAGTGTGCGGACTCTTATCTGGGAGAACCGGGTTTGATTCCCCCCTCCTCCACTTACACCTGCTAGCATGGCTTTGGGTCAGCCGTAGCTCTGGCAGAGGTTGTCCTTGAAAGGGCAGCTGCTGTGAGAACCCTCTCCAGCCCCACCCACCTCACAGGGTGTCTGTTGTGGGGGAGGAAGGGAAAGGAGATTGTGAGCCGCTCTGAGACTCTTCGGAGTGGAGGGTGGGATATAAATCCAGTATCTTCATCTACCTCACAGGGTGTCTGTTGTGGGGGAGGAAGATAAAGAAGATTGTGAGCCGCTCTGAGACTCTTCGGAGTGGAGGGCTGGATATAAATCCAATATCTTCATCTACCTCACAGGGTGTCTGTTGTGGGGGAGGAAGGGAAAGGAGATTGTGAGCCGCTCTGAGACTCTTCGGAGTGGAGGGCGGGATATAAATCCAATAACTTCTTCAATATCTTCTTATATTCCACACAATGCAGTCATTTTCATAGCCCCAATTGAATTTGCACATTTTTTAAAAAAAAGTTACTGTAGTGCCAGGTAGATAGATCCAAGTGGGCAGACGTGTTAAGCAATAGAACAAAGCAGGAGTCAAGTGGCGCCTTTAAGACCAGCTAAGTTTTATTCAGAATGCAAGCTTTCGTGTGCTCTAAGCAGTCTTCCTCAGACAAAAATGGAACGGCAAGCAGTCCTAAACAGAGAGAAAGTGGGCAGTGAGTTAGTGTGTAGAGTCATAGAAATTTTTTTTAGCAGATTAACAGTGCAATCCTAAAGAGAGTTACACCAGTCTAAGCCTATTCATTTTAAGACTCTTTAGGATTGCACTGTAAAAGAATTACAAATTGGGGGGGGGGGGGGTGTCTGTGTTTGTTAGTTAATGTTGTTAACTGGACTGGAACAACAATGGATGGTGATCAAAAGAAGATCAATGCCGTAGGTAAAAAAGTGCCATAAATTAGTTCTGGGTTTAAATAGAGGGCATTCATAAGAACATAAGAGAAGCCATGTTGGATCAGGCCAACGGCCCATCAATTCCAACACTCTGTGTCACACAGTGGCAAAAAATTTTATATACACACATACACTGTGGCTAATAGCCACTGATGGACCTGTGCTTCATATTTTTATCTAAACCCTTCTTGAAGGTGGCTATACTTGTGGCCGCCACCACCTCCTGTGGCAGTGAATTCCATATGTTAATCACCCTTTGGGTGAAGAAGTACTTCCTTTTATCCGTTTTAACCTGTCTGCTCAGCAATTTCATCGAATGCCCACGAGTTCTTGTATTATTTCTCAAGACGTTTAAACATCCTTCTAGTTTGCCATTAGAAAAAAAAGGAATGCATTAAAATATAGTGGAAGATGGGCTAGTATATGTAATAACATAAACAGCCAATATCCCTTATTTGAATATGTCAATACAAAAAAACCCCCAATTTTCTGATGCACGGTTCTAAGTTTTAGTGACCTAAGTTCTGCAGGATTTCTCACCCACTGTTGCAAGCCCCAGGGTGGAGCCACCAGCTGCAAGGCATCAGGCCTTGATTGCCAATGAGAGGCTGGTGGGCTAGTAAAAGAGATTTCTCCTCCTGGTTTGAGTCTTCCGTCTGCTTGCTGAGGCAAGGAGCTGGGGTGACCTGAGGGTCAGTAAGAGAATTTTTTGGGAACCCTGGTGGATTTGGCCGGACCATCCCAGAAGGGAGCGCCTGTTAGGCTTCCCAGGTCCCAGCAGGGGATCCTCCGGTTTTACAGGCATCCCCCCCGCCCCCAGCCAGCTGACCGGTGGGGGAAACCCCGCCCCCGCAGCCACCATGTAGCTCTAGATCTTGGGCAGGTTTGGAAACCTGCAAACAGGTCCGTTTCAAAATGTGTGTGTGCCTTTAAAGGTGAGCAGGAAGTACTTCATGGGAAGGGTCAGCGGCACAGTTCCTCGGTTTGTTTTGCTTTTGTTTCAGAGCAACTAAGACTGTGTGTGTGTGAGAGAGAGACAGCAGCGTAGCCCCTGTTCTTTTCAATCAATCAATCAATCAATCAATCAATCAATCAATCAACCTTTAATGGCATGTAAAAACAGGTGAAAAGAACAATGGGTTGAAAAACAGAAAATAGGTTAAAATACTGGACATCAGGATTAGAGTACATTTACATAAGATCACAGTTCAAGGGGACAACAAGACTATTCCTTGTCTTGACGAATCTTTTTGGCCCAGTACAGAAATAAGGCAGTATTTAAAGTTATGTCAGGAGTAACATCTTTCAAAAGAAACTGGACCTTATCTGGATCAGCCAGACCCATCTTATTTAAAAGAATAGGGTCCAAAAATCGACCACGAATACTTAGATAAAAAGGACAATACAGGAGAATATGTGAAATGGTTTCAATAGATCCGGACTTACACGGACATAGTCTGGCCGATAGGGTATGTTAGGATATCTACCATATAGAACTGCTGATGGCATAACATCAAATCTTGCCAATGAAAAGGCCCTACGCTGTTGAGGACTTTGCAAAGAATAGAGATAGGAAGCCATATGGCTCCATATGGCTTTTCAGATGTCGTTGTGGAGGAACCGGACCCAGTAAGTGTGTGTATGTCTGTGTGTGAGAGAGAGAGGGGGGGTTGCCAATCCCCAGGTTTGGAGGCCCTTCCCCCCGCTTTAGGGTCATCAGAAAGTGGTGGGCGGGGAGGGAGGGAAATGTCTACTGGGCAGTTATTCCCTATGGAGAATGATTCCGTTAGGGAATAATGGGGAATTGATCCACGGGTATCGGTGGATCTGGGGGGACTGTTTTTTGAAGTAGAAGCACCAAATTTTCAGTATAGCATCTAGCGCCTCTCCCTAAAATACCTCCCCAAGTTTCAAAACAATTGGACCAGGGGGTCCAATTCTATGAGCCCCAAAAGTTGGTGTCTCTATCCTTCATGATTTCCTATGGAAGGAAGGCATTTAAAAAGGTGCGCTGTCCCTTTAAATGTGATGGCCAGAACTCCCTTGGAGTTCAATTATGCTTGTCACATCCTGGCTCCTGGCTCCACCCCAATGTCTCCTGGCTCCACCCCTAAAGTCTCTTGGCTCCACCACAATGTCTCCTGAGTCCTGGCTCCACCCACAAAGTCTCCTGGCTCCACCACAATGTCTCCTGGCTCCACCCCCAAAGTCCACGGATATTTCTTGAATTGGACTTGGCAGCCCTAGCACCAGTGGAACTCTGAACCTTTTTAGCTCACTACAAACGGCCTGAGGGTCAAGGTAACTAGACAGCTTTTAAAGCTTTTGTTGATGTGTTACATGGTGTTGGGGAAATACCTGTACTATCAGAATAAATTTGGTTTAACCTTTTGTTCGGGGTCAGTGGCTTGCAAAGGGACCGGTGCCTTTCGAACCTACTCAGAATGCCAGAAGCCTCTTTGGCCATTTGGAGATAGGGTTGCCAAGTCCAATTCAAGAAATATCTGGGGACTTTGGAGGTGGAGCCAGGAGACATTGGGGGTGGAGCCAGGAGCAAGGGTGTGACAAGCACAATTGAACTCCAAAGGGAGTGCTGGTCATCACATTTAAAGGGACCACACACCTGTTAATTGCCTTCCTTCCATAGGAAATAATGAAGGATAGGGGCACCTTCTTTGGGGGCTCATAGAATTAGACCCGCTAGTCCAATCTTTTTGAAACTTGGGGGATATTTGGGGGAGAAGCACTGGATGCTATGCAGAAATTTTGGTGCCTTTGCCTCAAAAAGCAGTCTCCCCAAAGCCCCAGATTCCCATGGATCAATTCTCCATTATTTCCTATGGGAATAAGACTCCATGGGGAATAATAGAGTTCCCAGCAGATATTTCCCTCCCCTCCCCCTGCTTTCTGATGACCCTGAAGTGGGAGGAGGGCCTCCAAGCCAGGGGATCCCCTGCCCCCACCTGGGGATTGGCAACCCTATTTGGAGATTGTTGATCCTTCAGGAGAAACAGCGTGGATTGGGCTCTGGACAAATACCAGTCTGATGGCAACAACCATGGGGGCAGGTGGAAGAGGTTTAAAGTGCCTTGGTAGTCAGTTCCGAAGATGGGCCTCCTTTCAGGGAGCTGGGAGGGACTACTGGGCACCACAGTTATTCCTTTTATTTTTACGATGGGTCGGGGAGCAAGATCCCCGATTAGGTCTGAAGATAGGGTCGCCAAGTCCAATTTAAGAAATATCTGTGGACTTTGGGGGTGGAGCCAGGAGACTTTGGGGGTGGAGCCAGGAGACATTAGGGGTGGATCAAGGCTGTGACAAGCATAATTGAACTCCAACGGGAGTTTAAAGGGACGGCACATGTTTTCAATGCCTTCCTTCCATAGGAAATAATGAAGGATAGGGGCACCTTTTTGGGGGCTCAGAGAATTGGACCCCATGGTCCAATCATTTTGAAACTTGCGGGGTACTTTGTGGAGAGGCACTAGATGCTATACTGAAAATTTGGTGCCTCTACATCAAAAACTAGCCCCCCCCCAGAGCCCCAGATACCCACGGATCAATTCTCCATTATTTTCTATGGGAATAAATATCCATAGGGAATAATAGAGTTCCCAGCAGACATTTCCCTCCCCCCCCCTGCTTTCTGATGACCCTAAAGCGGGGGGGGGGTCCAAACCGGGAGATCCCCTGCCCCCACCCGGAGACTGGCAACCCTATCTGAAGATGAAGGCAGGGTTGGAATCCCGGAAGAAGGAGGCGGGGTACACAGCCATGGAGTCTCCCAAGAAAACCACTAGGCTCCATTGCTCCTCCCGCAGAAACATATGAAACTGCCTTATACAAAATGAGACTATGGGTCCATCAAATGCAGAGTAGCTGAATTCTGTTTTTGCCTCTGTCTTCATGGTCTAAGATGTGAGGTGCTTGCTTACTCCAGAACTACCTATTTGGGGAGAGATACTGAAAGATCTGAGCTGGATTGAGATGCTGAGTGAGGAGGTCCTATGGTTGATGGACAAATTTGAGGGAAAAAAATGACAAATCACCAGGCTCAGATGGCATACCTCCAAAGGTTCTGAAAGTACTCAAATGTGAACTTGTGGATCTCCTGACAAAAATATGCAATCTTGAGCTAAAATCTGCCTCCATTCCCGAGGACTGGACGGTAGCTAATACAACTTCTAGGGGTCATTTTGTAGAAAAATAGGTGGTGGAGCTCATTAGCATAACTCATTAACATACGCCCCACCCACCAACCAAAAGCAACCCGATGCAAGAAAGGAGAGCCCCAGGCGAGAGAGGCCTGCTTGGGCTAGCTAGAAATCCAGCCTTCATAAAACGTCTCCTCTAGATTTCAAGACGTTCCAATACTGGTCTTCTTCAGTTAATCAGGCTGTTTGAATGGAATCCGATTTCAATAATTTCTTACGCAGTCTCAAACCAGGAGTCAAGTTGCACCTTTAAGACCAACCAAGTTTTATTGAGAACGTCTTAAGCTTTCGTGTGTTCTCTAAGCACACTTCATCAGACAAGGGCGTCAGGTATTGTGGGCTGAAATACATGCAGTTTGTTGTTTAAGAGGGCAAACTGGCTGTGGTCACATGATAAAACTGTCAAGCATGAGATTTCAAAATAACCAGTCCTTGGATTTTGAAACAAAGTTAGGTTTATTGATAATCCATGTGGCTCATTCGAGCTGAAGATTGGGACTGATACTTTGTAACACTAGAATACAAGCTTTAAAATGGCACATCAAAGGTTAACATAAGAACATAAGAGAAGCCATGTTGGATCAGGCCAATGGCCCATCCAGTCCAACACTCTGTGTCACATAAGAACATAAGAGAAGCCCTGTTGGATCAGGCCAATGGCCCATCCAGTCTAACACTCTGTGTCACATAAGAACATAAGAGAAGCCATGTTGGATCAGGCCAATGGCCCTTTCAGTCTGTGTCACATAAGAACATAAGAGAAGCCAGGTTGGATCAGGCCAATGGCCCATCCAGTCCAACACTCTGTGTCACACAGTGGCCAAAAAAAATTTATACACACACACACACACACACACACACTGTGGCTAATAGCCACTGATGGACCTCTGCTCCATATTTTTATCTAAACCCCTCTTGAAGGTGGCTATGCTTATGGCCGCCACCACCTCCTGTGGCAGTGAATTCCAAATGTTAATCACCCTTTGGGTGAAGAAGTATTTCCTTTTATCCGTTTTAACCTGTCTGCTCAGGTTCGATAAACAATTCTACATTCACATGTGAAATTCACACTCTGGGTTCCTTCTCTATATTGCGGCTAGCACATCCTGGGTTCAAGCCTTGCCAGGCCTGGGAACAAGTCCCAGGAGGTATTATCTTCAAAGAGGACATTCCTGCATCTGTTAGTAAAAGCGAAAGAAGAAAGGTGAGGGTTGCTACTTTGATGTGCTCACATTTTAACTTTGGGTTAGTAACATTTCTACCATCTAAATTCTCTAACATAAGAATAACAATTCTAAGGTCTGACTTCAGCCACATAGAAGGGGTATACAATGCTTGACAAAAACAGTGTGGCTTGGCCATTTGGTCTGGATAGCCATAAAAGATAACAAAATTCCCTGCCAAATGATGTTTTTGCAAATCAGAGAAGGACATGTATTTCCTAGTTGTAGGCTACCTAATTTTCTTATCGGCATCAACCTAAACATTATAAACATCATTCTAGCCTGCCATTAGAAAACAAGGATACATAAAATGAGAAGGATACAGACTGAAAGTTCAAAGCTAAGACAGATTTCCTGGTCCCTCGATTTGAAAGAATTTCACAAGACGTTATGGACTGCATTATGAACTTTGTTTAATGGAGGAAGGATTTTTGAAAATCCCTCTATTGAAAAGTACTGGAACGAATTGCTGTTTGCTAATAATTTGTAAAAAAAAAAAATTCCGGAGGGAAGTCAATTGGAAATTGATATTTGTATACACTGGTTTAAAGTTGTATATAGGATAGATCATATATAAGGATTGAAGTATACTCATTGTTTTTCAGTGGTATTCTATCTGCTTTGACTTTACACCGAAACCCCTTCTCCTATGGTATTATGGTTAAGTAATCAGCAATAATGCTTACAAATGGCTTTAAAAAAAAAAATCCCCCTCTCTTACCTTTGTCTCTCTGCTTCGAAATCCTTTGGATTCTGGGAACAGGAGGCCAGAAATGTCGGCTTCCTGAGTTACAACCATTATTGGCAAAAGATTGTCCTTCCCAGAGTAAGTAATGGGCACCTTATATCACTTCCTCCGTAGGCTCCCCCAGTGCTATAAAAATCCACATCTACATTGCACCAACAATGCTTTATTCACTCTGGGTGCTGGGCCCAGATAATAACATTTTAAATTGGAGAGCTCTAATTTCATCAGTTAACTTGTGAAGCCCTGCCACAGCTGGCCAGCTGTCAGCCTTCTGATTTAGGAGTGAGTTCACATTTATAACCTAGCTTTAAAACCAGAGACAAAATGAAAGAACCTTGTGGGCTGGAAAGAAGAGGGGGAAAGGCCTGGGTGGGAAAGAGAGAGACACAGAGGAAAAGATACCGCTGCAACAGGCTGGGGTGGGGGAAAAAATGTTCTGTAACTCACTGCAAAATGTTGAAAGAAAACTAGACTCTATTTTTATAAAAGAAGAAGATAGGGCTGCCATGCCCCAGGTCTGGGCGGGGGTAACCTCCCCCAACGTTGCTGGTATGATGACGTCACCCGGAAGTGACGTCATAAAATGGTGCCGCCCATGCTGGGCCGCTCTAGGCGTTTCCTTGGAAACTCTATGGTTTTCCTGGACGCGCTAGCTATTTGAGAGGCAAAAACTCTATGATGCATAGGTACGCTAGAGTTTTTACCTCCCAAATGACTAGAGTGTCCAGGAAAACCATAGAGTTTTCATGGAAATGTCTAGAGCGGCCCCACATGGGTGCCGCTGTTTTGATGATGTCACTTTCAGGTGACATCATTGTGCCCCGCGCGTGAGAGAGAGTCCCCCACTGCGGGAAGCTGGGAACTTGGAAACCCTAGAAAAAGAATTGCAGTTTTATACCCCGCCCTTCTCTCTGAATCAGAGACTTAGAGCAGCTTACAATTTCTCCCCTCACAACAGACACCCTGTGAGGTGGATAGGACTGAGAGGGATCTTACAGCAGCTGCCCTTTCAAGGACAACTCCCACAAGAGCTATGGCTGACCCAAGGCCATTCCAGCAGGTTCATGTGAAGGATTAGGAATCAAACCTGGTTCTCCCAGATAAGAGTCCACACACTTAACCATGACTACACCAAACTGGTGGAAGAACCCCATTGAGGAAAGTCTGAAGGCCTTGAGAATGTTCAGTCTGGAGAAGAGGCGATTGAAGGGGGACATGATTGCTCTCTTTAAAGGCTGTCATTTACAGGAGGGCAAGGAGCTGTTCCACATGGCAGCCAAGGGCAGGATCAGAAGCAATGAGCTCAAAGTACAAGCAAAAAGGTACTGGCTGGATATTTGAAAAAAAAAAAAATACGGTCAGAGTAGTTGAGGTGGAACCGGTAGTAGAGGTGGAACCAGCTGCCTAGAAAGTTGGTGAGCTCCCCTTCATTGGCAGCCTTCCAAACGCGGCTAGATGATTCTTTGAACAAAGCAGTAGACAAGTGCACCTTTAAGACCAACTAAGTTTCATTCAGAATGGAAGCTTTCGTATGCTCTTAAGCAGACTTCGTCAGACCAATGAGAATGGAAGGAGCAATTCTTAAGATAAGTGGGCAGTGTAGAATCATGGGAATGTTTTCAGCAGATTAACAGAATCACAAATAGGGATCTGTGTTTGTTAGCGTTAGGACAGAGCAGGGCTGAAAAAACACTGGAGGGTGATAAAAAGCAGACTGCTGTTGTAGGTGCGAAGTGCCATAAATCTAGGTAACATTCTGGCTTTGTTAGCTTAAATAGAGGGCATGGTTTCTCTTTAAATTATAACATCCATTATAGTTGGCCATTAGAAAAAAAAAAAGGAAGACATTAAAATACAGTGGAGGATGGGTTAGTATATGCAATAAGACAAACAGCCATTATCCCCCGTTTGAGTATGTCACAGTACAAAAAAAACAAAAAAAAAAACCCATAGATATTCTGATACACTGTTCTAAAAGAGAAATAATATAAGTTAGCCCTTAGAAAAACAGGGTGCATTAAAGCATAGTGGCAGGTGGGTTAGTAGATGCAATGAGACAAACAGCACACATCCCTCATTTGAGCATGTCAACACACACACACAAAAACATTATTCTGATGCACTGTTCTGAAAGAGAAATACATTGGACGATCATTTGTTAGAGATGCCTTAGGCTGATTCTGCATGGAGCAGGGGGTTGGACTAGATGGTCTGTGCGGCCCCTTCCAACTCTAGGGTTCTATGACAGGTACCACCCTGGGCGGCCGCTTACCTGACCTACTCAGACACGCTGGGCCTCAGCATGTATTGTGCGTATGTGCGCTGGGGAGGGGGGGGAATTAAGCTAGATACCTAGCTCAGCTCTTTATATCCTTCCCTCATTTGGAAAATTAAACGAGTATGAAAGAGTGCTGCGTAAAGGCTCTGTGACAGATCAGGAACCTTTGATGAAATACGAGCCCCTCGTAATGAGTGGCGTGCGTGGAAAGCCGGCAGGGCTGTCAGTACCAAAGAGATGGAAGAAGGATTTCCCGTCCACCTAATAGTGTCTTGCTTGTGAAACTAAGCAGGAAGCAAACAGCTGGGACTGTAGTCATCCAGAACTAGAAGTCGGGTTTTAGAGAGCCGAATCCTGACTGTGGAGCGAAACCGAGGAAACGGAAAACCCAGCGGAGGCCACCGGGAAAGACATATGCTGCTTTGGAAGGGTGGGTTCAATGTCCAGCCACACAGTCGAGTCCGACTCTTTGCGACCCCATGGACAAAGACACGCCAGGCCCACCATCCTCCAAAGCCTGCTCAGATTTGTGTTTGTTACATCAGTAACGCTGTCCAGCCATCTCCTTTTTTGCCGTCCCCTTCTTCTTTTGCCTTCTGTCTTTCCCAGCATCAGGGTCTTCTCCAGGGAGTGCTCCCTTCTCATTTGGTGGCCAAAGGATTTGAGCTTCAGCTTCAGCATCTGACCTTCCAGAGAACAGTCAGGGTTCATTTCCCTTAGGACTGACTGATTGGATCGTCTTGCAGTCCAAAGGACTCTCAAGATTCTTCTCCAGCACCACAGCTCAAAAGCATCTCTTCTCCTTATGGTCCAGCTCTCACAGCCATACATTACTACTGGGAATACCATTGCTTTGACTATGCAGACTTTTGTTGGCAGGGTGATGTCTCTACTTTTTATTATACTGCCCAGGTTCGCCATAGCTGTCCTCCCAAGGAGCAAACGTCTTTTAATTTCATGGCTACAGTCACCATCTGCAGTGATCTTGGAGCCCAGAAATGTGAAGTCTGTCACTGCTTCCATGTCTTCCCCTTCTATTTGCCGAGGAGTGATGGGGCTGGATGCCACGATCTTAGTTTTTTTGATGTTGAGTTTCAAGCCTACTATCGGACGCTGGAAAAATACTGTAATGAAATGCTTAGCTTAAACGAACGTGATGAAATGCTTAGCTTGACTCCATTTTCTAACCTATATTACTAACCCTGGGAAGAGACCTTGCGTACCAAAGTAGGAGCATAGTTATTACTAACACTGGTGTGAATTCCTGTCCCTGGAACTAACAAAGGCAATTCCCCTTTGAAGATAAAATGCCTCCAGGGATGGCAGTTTGGCCATCCCTGTTAGATCAAGGATTGCCAAGAGATAAGAGAAAGTGACTGTGTGAAAAGTATCACATTATACTAGGAATGCTTGGGAATGTAGTTTTGTTTAGAAAACCTTTGATGTGCAATTCCTTCAAGTAACTCCTCACTGGCAGAAATGTATCAGTTCCAATCTTTCCACGCTCAGAAACTATGAACTCTCAAATAAAGCTGACCTAGAGAGAGATCTTGGGGTCGTGGTAGATAATTCACTGAAAATGTCAAGACAGTGTGCGTTTGCAATAAAAAAGGCCAATGCCATGCTGGGAATTATTAGGAAGGGAACTGAAAACAAATCAGCCAGTATCATAATGCCCCTGTATAAATCGATGGTGCGGTCTCATTTGGAGTACTGTGTGCAGTTCTGGTCGCCGCACCTCAAAAAGGATATTATAGCATTGGAGAAAGTCCAGAGAAGGGCAACTAGAATGATTAAAGGGCTGGAGCACTTTCCCTATGAAGAAAGGTTGAAACGCTTGGGACTCTTTAGCTTGGAGAAACGTCGACTGCGGGGTGACATGAGAGAGGTTTACAAGATAATGCATGGGATGGAGAAAGTAGAGAAAGAAGTCCTTTTCTCCGTTTCTCACGATACAAGAACTCGTGGGCATTCAGTGGAATTGCTGAGCAGTCAGGTTAAAACGGATAAAAGGAAGTACTTCTTCACCCAAAGTGTGATTAACATGTGGAAATCACTGCCACAGGAGGTGGTGACGGCCACAACCATAGGCAGCTTCAAGAGGGGTTTAGATAAAAATATGGAGGTCCATCAGTGGCTATTAGCCACAGTGTGTGTGTATATATAAAAAATTTTTTTGCCACTGTGTGACACAGAGTGTTGGACTGGATGGGCCATTGGCCTGATCTAACATGGCTTCTCTTATGTTCTTATGTCACTCCCTGGCTCCACCCCCAAAGTCTCCTGGCTCCACCCCCAAAGTCCCCAGATATTTCTTGAATTGGACTTGGCAACCCTATCCCTGTGTGCCCACAGCCTGCCCCTTTTCCAGTTTCTGCCTGGAAGCCCCAGGGCGCTCCACATCCAGCCATCTCTCTTTGGGGCAGCTTCAAGCCACCCTGAACTGGCCCTAGTGTCCAAATAGGGTTTGGAATTCACGCAGAGTTACAAGTGATCTCCAGATCATAGAGTTGGAAGGTACCCCCAAGCAGTGTTTCTTCTAAACTGAGTTAGCGTGAGCTGGCTCATAGTTTTTTAGCCTCCGGTTCACACATTTTTGTCTTAGCTCAGGGAGGATAATCCCGGAGCGTACTAATTTATGCAGTAGCCAAATGGCTCACTCACAATTTAATGCCGGGAGCTCACAAAGTAGAATTTTTGCTCACAAGACTCCACAGCTTAGAGGGACCATCGCTTCCAGGGTAATCTAGTCCAACCCCTGGAGAAAATGGCAACTTCAGAGAGTGCTTTCAATAGCACCTCATCTCCTCTGAGTTCGCTTCTATCCCGAAACACTGCCCCCGAATCTCCAGGAATCTCCCAAGCAGGCATTGGCATTCCTAATTGCAAGGGGCTCTGAAAGTCTTGCTCACTCCAGCATGGCAGCACAGCTCAGGTTCCTCTCTCAATTTCCCAGGCATTTGACAGGTGTAAAGAAGAGAAGCTGGGAGCACGCACTTCTCTTCCCCCTGCCTCACCCACAGGCCTCCCACCTGTTTCGGTGGCCTCTTTCCTCAGGGTAGGGGAGGTCAGTCAATCTCCAAGCTCGTTTGGTCTTCAGCCTCTCCGCCGAGTCTGCCAGCAAAGGTGCCAATTAGTGCCAGTTTTCTGATCTGAGCTGTGTTCAATGGACTGAGACCAGCAAGGCAGGGAGAGGAGAGCAGCAAGCAGTCCACATCATGCCAGGAAAGGAGAACTTTAAAAAAGCACGGCCAGACGCGGGCGTCTAAGCAGTGATGAAATGAGCGGTGGCCAACATTTCAAGCCATCTATTTAAAATTGGTTCTTGTAGATTTTCCGGGCTGTGTGGCCATGGTCTTGGCATTTTGAGACCTGACATTTCACCAGCAACTGTGACTGGCATCCTCAGAGGTGTAACCCAGAAAACTGGAGTTCCCTCTGGGTCAAATTGAGAAGAAGTTGGTAGGCAGGTAATTTATATCTACTCAGGCAGGTGGGGTAGGGATGAATCATTATCTTGTGGGAGCTTCCTGGGCTGTGGTGTGCTAATAGAGGAGCTTACCCTAAGAGGGTTCTTTTGTATAAGGATTGGCTATAGGAATTCTGATCTTATCTGTAGTGCTGTTGTAAGCTGTAGGACATTTTGTGTTTTTCAGGACTGGGAGCCATGCCCTATTCATTTTTAAACTTCCTTCCTTCCTGTTGAAATGTATGCCACAGCCCAGGAAGCTCCCATAAACAGAAGGAGGAGAAGGAGGAGGAGAAACAGAAACAACAACAACTCAGCCAGCTGAGGGCCATGGCTAAAACTGAGAAATATGAGATCCTTAATCTGTGGTTTTCTTTTACATAGCCATACAGTCTTATCCTTATTTAGATGTGGAATAACAACAAGGCAATGAGTTGGATTAGGCTGAGAGTGTGTGTTCAAACCAAATTCACCCAGCACCCAGACAATAAATCCAAAGTAGGTTTGCAATTTTATTTATTTATTTAATTGGATTTATATCTTATTGGATTTGTATCCCGCCCTCCCTGACGAAGCAGGCTCAGGGCAGCTCACAACAGTAAAAACATGTACCAATATTAAACATTAACGAATTAAAACCTTAAACAATATAACAATGAAAACATTTTAAAAAAACAATTTGGTGCAAATTATTTAATTTTATTTTGTTTACAGATACACCCCTGAACAACACCTGAACTGCATACTCAAGATTGCTATGGCACAGACATTGCCTCCAGATTTTGATGCAGTAATTCAGAGCAAGAGCTGTCAGTTATCAGAGGCTATTAAATTAACAAAATATTGCAAGAGTGGTAATCTTTTAAACACGTTTTAATTTTTGTTAAAAAAAAAATCTTTGTGTTTGCCTGTGTCTGTATAGTGGTTAAGTGTGTGGACTCTTATCTGGGAGAACCGGGTTGGATTCCCCACTCCTCCACTTGGACCTGCTAGCATGGCCTTGGGTCAGCCATAGCTCTGGCAGAGGTTGTCCTTGAAAGGGCACTGCTGTGAGAGCCCTCTCAGCCCCACCCACCTCACAGGGTGTCTGTTGTGGGGGAGGAAGGGCAAGAAGAGTGTGAGCCGCTCTGAGACTCTTCGGAGTGGAGGGCGGGATATAAATCCAATATCTTCATCTACCTCGCAGGATGTCTGTTGTGGGGGAGGAAGGGAAAGGCGATTGTGAGCCGCTCTGAGACTCTTTGGAGTGGAGGGTGGGATATAAATCCAATATCTTTATCTACCTCGCAGGGTGTCTGTTGTGGGGGAGGAAGGGAAAGGCAATTGTGAGCCGCTCTGAGACTCTTTGGAGTGGAGGGCGGGATATAAATCCAATATCTTCTTCTACCTGGCATTGCATTTGATGACACACATAGCCCAGCCTGACAACAACTCATTTGTGTCAGATCCAGTCCTCAGAACAAATGAATTTGGCTAGGGCTCTCTCTGTGTATATAGTGGGGGGAGAAGATATAGGAAATTGTAAGCTGCTCTGAGTCTCTGAGTTCAGAGAGAAGGGCAGAGTATAAATCTGCAGTCTTCTTCTTCTATTGTGCGAAAGGGGGAAAAGGACTTCTTTCTCTACCTTCTCTGTCTCACATTATTCCATGAGTCCGGGCAAGCACACCAAGAATACAACATTCAGTCCAGTTTGGTGTAGTGGTTAAGTGTGCGGACTCTTACCTGGGAGAACCGGGTTTGATTCCCCACTCCTCCACTTGCAGCTGCTGGGATGGCCTTGGGTCAGCCATAGCTCTTGCAAGAGTTGTCCTTTAAAGGGCAGCTTCTGGGAGAGCCCTCTCAGCCTCACCCACCTCACTGGGTGTCAGTTGTGGAAGAAGAAGATAAAGGAGGTTGTGAGCCATTTTGAGACTCTGATTCAGAGAGAAGGGCAGGGTATAAATCTACGGTCTTCTTCTTCGTCTGAATGAAAATTTATTTATTTGCCAATACAATAACAAACACAGATGAAAATTAACATTTTTAACATCACATATGAAAATAACACATAAGACATGAAAATCTTCTTCACAGTTTCCATCAAAATACTAACTCGGGCTGATCCTACTTAGATTTCAAGATGCGACAAGATAGAGCCAACCTGGACCTTAATTACTTACATCTCCCATATTTTAGAAGAGAACAAACCACACTTGCTCCATCAATTAAATACTCTGGGAAGGAAGACACTTTAAATAGAGAAAAGTCACACACACAAAAAAAAACCCCTAACAAATACCCCCTTTTAGTCACTCCCCCTTGGGTGTACCGCATCTGAATACTGAACCGAATCTATTCAGGGAGCCTTGGAGCCTTCTATTGTTAGACCAGTGTATTACTTACAAAGTTAAACATTGCCTCTGCATTGAAGACCTGGACGAAATTGGATCAGTGTAGATAACTGTGTTATGCTGTTAAAACAATATATTACTTACAGAGTTAAACCAGGAGCAGTAATGTTTGCCCGGAATGGTGTTAGTTCCACAGGTACTGGGTCAGACAAAAGAACAACTTTTTTCTTTCTGGGTGCTGTTGTGTGCGCCGAAAGCCGAACTGATATAGAAAACCGTGTTCAGCAATATTGCTTACCAAGTTAGCGACGGGCGAACTGCCGTTGGCTTGGTGCGGAACAGGTTTGGTATTTATGAGGTTTGTCTCTGAGCTTTTGGGGAAAACATTCACCTTTTAAAAAAAGAGTTCTCTCTACATTGGACAAACAGGCCGGTCCCTACAGCGAAGAATGCATGGACATAAGTCTGATATTAGAAATCATAACATTCAAAAACCAGTGGGGGTATCTTTTAACCTTCGAGGACACTCAGTTGCTGACCTAAGTCTAGCAGTTTTTTTACAGACAGACGTCAAAGGGAGATTCAAAAGAGAGACTGCTGAATGGTAATTAATTATGAAGCTCGGGACAATGCATCCTCGTGGACTGAAGCGAGACCTAAGTCACATAAGAACATAAGAGAAGCCCTGTTGGATCAGGCCAGTGGCACCTCCAGTCCAACACTCTCTGTCACATAAGAACATAAGAGAAGCCATGTTGGATCAGGCCAATGGGCCCTCCAGTCCAACACTCTGAGTCACATAAGAACATAAGAGAAGCCATGTTGGATCAGGCCAATGGCCCATCCAGTCCAACACTCTCTGTCACATAAGAACATAAGAGAAGCCGTGTTGGACCAGGCCAATGTGCCCTCCAGTCCAACACTCTGATTCACATAAGAACATAAGAGAAGCCATGTTGGATCAGGCCAACGGCTCATCCTGGACTTTTTCCAGAAAAGGGCAACTAGAATGAATAAAGGATTGGAACACTTCATGTCCACGGTAGGCAATGTTAACTGAAATGAAGGGAGTTTTTAGGTTAGTATAAGGCAGCTACATCAGAAAATATTGAGGCCTGTTGAACACATTTTTAAAAGTCAATTTACTGCAAGAATCTTAGCGTTTTAAGTTGTTTTCCCCCAAACAAGCCTTTGATCAGTTTCTGGCCTGGGGAAAATCCCTTGGTTTCTTCATGCCAAAAACTTCTGCCAGTAGACCTAATCTCTTTAGAAACACGGTTTCTGGCTAAACTAAACTTCACTTGCTGAGAAAGTAGGTGCTTGTGTGTCTGATTTTGTTCCATGAAAAAAGCCCACGGGGGGGGGGGGGAAATATCTACAGTCATAAATGCTCCCAGGGAAAAAGCCCGCAGGGAAAAACACCCACATGGAAAAATGCCCACACGGAAAAAGGTCCTCATGGAAAGCCAGGTCCCTCTGCAGTCCATCAAATATACAAATTACATAGCAAAATTATTTAATTATACTTGATAAAATCACAATGCAAATTGTTGCAGGTGGATATGACATATTTTAATCCTAAATAACAACATAAAATATACGTAATACCTGTAAATTCTCATAAATGTAAATGAATGGTTATCCACAATTATAAATATCTGGCGCTTTAAACATTATTTTTACATGTGGGCATCTCCCCATGTGGTTTTATTTCTGTGTGGGCTTTTTTCTGCATGGACTTTTTTCCATGTGGGCTTATTTCCACATGGGCATTTTTCTGTGTTGGCATTTTTCCATGTGGGCATTTGTGGGGGAGGAAGATAAAGGAGATTGTGAGCCGCTCTGAGACTCTTTGGAGTGGAGGGCGAGATATAAATCCAATATCTTCATCTACCTCACAGGGTGTCTGTTGTGGGGGAGGAAGGGAAAGGAGATTGTGAGCCGCTCTGAGACTCTTCGGAGTGGAGGGCGGGATATAAATCCAATATCTTCTTCTTCTTCTTCTTCTTCTTCTTCTTCTTCTTCTTCTTCTTCTTCTTCTTCTTCACAGTGCACCACCCTGCCGCTTTTGCTACAGACCCAGGGAACATGAAGGCAGCTGCCCTCTGACCCAGCCCAGTCTTCCCTGGCCTGAGAAGCCTGAGCGTGGTCAGTGGGGCTCCTCCGCAGTGAGCACGTGCAGAGCCTGGTTCCATGAGCACCCACTGCCACCTAGGTTGCCAAGTCCAATTCTCCAAGCTAAAGAGCCCCAAGCGTTTTAACGTTTCTTCATAGGGAAAGTGTTCCAACTAGAATGATTACAGGCTTGGAACACTTTCGCTATGAAGAAAGGTTAAAACGCTCAGGGCTCTTTAGCTTGGAGAAACGTCGACTGCGGGGTGACATGAGAGAGGTTGACAAGATTATGCCTGGGATGGAGAAAGTAGAGAAAGAAGTCCTTTTCTCTCTTTCTCACAATACAAGAACTCGTGGGCATTCGATGAAATTGCTGAGCAGACAGGTTAAAACGGATAAAAGGAAGTACTTCTTCACCCAAAGGGTGATTAACATGTGGGATTCACTGCCACAGGAGGTGGTGGTGGCTACAAGCATAGCCACCTTCAAGAGGGGATTGGATAAAAATATGGCCTGCTGACTGGGGGCGGGAAGCAGCCTGGGAAAGCGGAAGAACCTCCACTGGGACCTGGGGATTGGTAAGCCTACTGCCACCCCAGGCAAAGCCCTGCCCCCAAATTCCAGTGGGGAGTGTCATGACAGTGAGCTTCTCAGAGCTTGGCTCAGAGCGTGCCCACAGCCACACTACCCCCACACTACTGCACAAACTCTGGAGTTTGTCCTACATATAAAGTGGGCAGGCATAGAAGCGCACATTCAGGGTGGAAGAGGTTAACCATCTAACTGCACAGGCTGATAGAGCTGGCTCTTCTGGTTCCTGGGGTGGGGGTGGGGGTTAGAGCACTGCATTTAAGAGCCCCTGCTTGAAACCCTGTCTCCATCCTGAGGCTCAAGGGTGGCCTTGGGTCCATCGCTCTCACTTAGTCTCACCTACCTGGCAGGGCTGCTGGGAAGAAAAAACAGGAAGTTATGGGAACCCCAAGATCCTGGAAGGGTGCAAGAGAGAAAAATGTCCCCCCCCCACACACACACACTGGTTTTGGCTCTGCTACACCAACGAAGGGGTGAGTATCATTGACTCAGACCTTACTGGTGTCATTGGGGATCACATTCTATTTTTTTTTCCAATTTTAAATTTTTATTAGAAGAAGAAGAAGAAGATATTGGATTTATATCCCGCCCTCCACTCCGAAGAGTCTAAGAGCGGCTCACAATCTCCTCTACCTTCCTCCCCCACAACAGTCACCCTGTGAGGTGGGTGGGGCTGGATAGGGCTCTCACAGCAGCTGCCCTTTCAAGGACAACCTCTGCCAGAGCTACGGCTGACCCAAGGCCATGCTAGCAGGTGCAAGTGGAGGAGTGGGGAATCAAACCCGGTTCTCCCAGATAAGAGTCCGCACACTTAACCACTACACCAAACCAGCTCCCCACTTGCACCACTTATTAGAATAATAACATATATAACATTTAACAAACATCAACTATAACACTAACAAACATAGAGTCTATCCATGAGCCATCACATTACTAAACATGCCAAGCATAGTGTTGTTCTAATATAAAGCAAAATTTAAGTACTTGTCCGGCAATTTACACAGTGTATTTTGTTCAGATTGTACATAATCAAAAAAATGGAACCATTTTTCCACAAACAAGTTTTTTACCTGTATCGGATGATTCAGAAATTCTTATAGTAGTAGCTAATTTGTCCATCACTACTAGGTCCCAATTTTTTTAAAAACCAAACACGTTTAGTAGGTAAGAGAGAGGCCTTCCGGTGTTGGGCTATTACTAATTTCGCTGCTAAGATAAGTAATGCAGCCAAATCACTCTCGTGTCTAGGCACTTCCATGTTTTTCCAAAGGTTGAGCAATATAGAGTCCGGAGTAAAGGGAACTTTTTGACCAGTTATGTGTTCAATAGTGGGCAGAATTTTTCTCCAGAATTCCACTATCGCTGGACATTCCCACCAGCAATGGATTAGCTGTTATTTGGTCGCAAGGCAGTATTTGTTCGATAGATATGCCCACTTTACAAATAATCTGTAATGATAATTCTCCCGTCGTGGTGGCGAATCTGACTATCTGAATTGGTTGGGGCTCAGCGGGATTGTGGGCAGTAGGTACACTCGGAGCTATGTTTACAAGATTATGCACGGGATGGAGAAAGTTGAGAAAGAAGTCCTTTTCTCCGTTTCTCACGATACAAGAACTCGCGGGCATTCGATGGAATTGCTGAGCAGTCAGGTTAAAACGGATAAAAGGAAGTACTTCTTCACCCAAAGGGTGACTAACATGTGAAATTCACTGCCACAGGAGGTGGCGGCGGCTACAAGCATAGACAGCTTCAAGAGGGGATTGGATAAGCATATGGAGCAGAGGTCCATCAGTGGCTATTAGCCACAGTGTGTGTGTGTATTTTGGCCACTGTGTGATACAGAGTGTTGGACTGCATGGGCCATTGGCCTGATCCAACATGGCTTCTCTTATTTTCTTGTGTGAAAGACCTAAAAGGGGCTCTGGATTCTTTTTGGACTTTGGATTAACCATCGGAAGCTCTACGGAGCCATCATAAATCATTTTCGAAAATCCATTGTTTATATGCCTTTATGGGTTTGTGTGAAACTAAGCGACTGCTTTTTATGAATTGCTTCAAGTGTTTCCAACAAGTCAGCACGTATGAGTAATATATTTATGAATATATCAAGTTTAAGTCGTTGCAGCATCCTCAGTTGTGTGCCTTTCGGGGCTTTGTTGTTTTGTGTCTGTTACACGCCTGTCTCTTTTGTTTGGATTGTTTTTTGCCAATCTGAGTAGACATAAGAGAAGCCCTGTTGGATCAGGCCAATGGCCCATCCAGTCCAACACTCTGTGTCACATAAGAACATAAGAGAAGCCATGTTGGATCAGGCCAATGGCCCATCCAGTCCAACACTCTGTGTCGCATAAGAACAGAAGAGAAGCCCTGTTGAATCAGGCCAATGGCCCATCCAGTCCAACACTCTGTGTCACATAAGAACAGAAGAGAAGCCATGTTGGATCAGGCCATGGCCCATCCAGTCCAAAACTCTGTGTCGCATAAGAACATAAGAGAAGCCATGTTGGATCAGGCCAATGGCCCACGCAGTCCAACACTCTGTATCACACAGTGGCCAAAATACACACATACGCACACACATTGTGGCTACTAGTCAATGATGGACCTCTGCTCTATATTTGTATCCAATCCCCTCTTGAAGCTGGCTATGCTTGTAGCCGCCACCACCTCCTATGGCAGTGAATTCCACATGTTAATGACCCTTTGGGTGAAGAAGTACTTCCTTCTATCTGTTTTAACCTGACTGCTCACCAATATCATTGAATGCCCACGAGTTCTTGTATTGTGAGAAAGGGAGAAAAGGACTTCTTTCTGTACTTTCTCCATTCCATGCATAATCTTGTAATCATGACAATATCTTGTATTAGACAATACTGACCAGGATGGACGGAGGGTCCGATTCAGTATAAGGTGGCATCATGATGGTCTGCAAGACGTATGCATCAAGGGGTGCTTCTTTTGCTATTCACAGCATCGCTTCTGTGTTCTCCAGTTCAAATATTAAGGTCTTGCTTTGTTGCTGTATTTTCCCCCCCAAGAGACAGTTTATCACAAGGAAACTGTCGAGCATAAATCATGCCAGGTGTCTCGCAGGTGGCAAGTGTCCCCGACGTGGATAGTTTATTGTCTGCACGATTAATAAAGCATGTGCTGTATTTAGTGAGCTAGGTGGCCACACATACGAGAAAAGGCAATCCGGAGTACGGGTTCCAGGAAACACTTGGGTGGATTCTGTTCAGATGGTATGTGATGGAAAGTGTAGCCAGATGGGTTGCAGATGGGTTATGGCTAACCTGTAGGAACCCGGGCCTTCCTTGGTGGTCTCCCATCCGAGAATTACTAAGGGTCCACCCAGTTTAGCTTCCACGATCTGACAAGATCAGGCTAGTGTGGTCTATCAAAGTCAGGGCTTCAGATGGTACTGTCAAGCATGCCATTTCTCTATGCTATTAGTAATAATGTTTAGCCAACAAGCCAGATGCAAAGCAGAACAACCCTCAGGCGCTCCCCCCCCCCTTGTTTTCTCTTTCTAACCAAAGGGTGCATAATAAATCCACCTGGACCCAGGATGTTTAGAGTGACCTTGTATTAACGGTGTAGAGTGCCTCTCCCCCAGATTCACACCGCCAGGTCTTATCGGTTCTCAGAGAATGTGTGAGAAAGGGAGATGTTTTTATT
The DNA here is from genome assembly GCF_032191835.1 of Heteronotia binoei. Lineage (NCBI taxonomy): Eukaryota > Metazoa > Chordata > Lepidosauria > Squamata > Gekkonidae > Heteronotia > Heteronotia binoei. Next base: position 177,436,676 of record NC_083226.1, read on the forward strand.
AGCTGACATTCCTCAGTCATATAGAGATACTAGTGAGTGGCCTTTGAACCCTCAACTCAATTTTGCATCTTTACGTTATTCTTTTGAAGTTATCTGTAACCTTTCCCTTTAAAGCATGCCTATAAGTTACTATGCAATGCTATGTATGTCATTACTTCCAAGGAATCCATCCTTGGGCAAGCTATGGAGTTTCAACAATAAAGCAACTTTTGATTAAAGAACAAAAGCTTGGTTACTGAGAAATATCGATGCTTGACAGGTACACCTGAACAGGGGTCGTTTTGTATGAAAAAAAGGGAGCAGAGCTCACTAGCATAACTCATTTGCATATGACGCCACCCCCAAGCCCAAAGCAACCTGATGCAAGAAAGGAGAGCCCCGGGTGAGTGAGGCCTGCTTGGGCTGGCTAGAGATCCAGCCAGCCCAAGAAGACCTCGCTCGCCTGGAGCTCTCCTGGGCCACCCCGCCTCCAACCCAGGAGCCCAAAATCACATCAGAAGTGGAGAAAGAGTGGCGTGGGATTCTCCATGGGGTTAATGAGGGCTGCTGGGGGTGTGGCAAAGCCCCTGGTGGCTGGCTGGCTGCCCACTCTCCTAATGCAGGGATTGGAAAGCAGCTGCACCTACTATTCATTGGACAAGGTAGGTAGGTGGGGAGGGATAGAGAGAAACCTCAAAAAGGTTCAGGAGCTGCACTTCTGTGAGCTCCTGCTGAATCTGAGGCCTAAATAAAATGAATGAATAAAAAAAAATGTTTATTACCACTGTTACATGACGGTCTTATAGCAGATTCCCAGTGGTGGAACACACACCTTTATGTAGACATAGGTTTTAAAAAGCTCTCTCTCTCTCTCGGCTTGGCTTCGCGAACGAAGATTTAAGAAGGGTGCAATAGCCCACGTTTGCTGCAGGCTCGCTGGTGGCTGACAAGACCAATGTGGGACAGGCAGGTCCGGCCACAGCGGCTGCAGGGAAAAGTCTGATTTGGGGTTGGTGCTGTAGCAGTGCGATTCTTCCTCAATCTCCTTTTGTCCTCAAGACCAGCTATGCGTGCGTTCTCAAAGGAAGAGACAGCCTGGTGGATGGTGTGCCTCCATGCTTTGCGATCTGAGGCTAGGTCAGACCACTGGTGATGGTTGATGTGACAGGTGCTAAGGGATTTCTTCAAGGAGTCCTTGTACCTCTTCTTTGGTGCCCCTCTATTTCGATGGCCGGTGGAGAGTTCGCCATACAGGGCAATCTTGGGAAGGCGGTGGTTTTCCATCCTAGAAATATGCCCTGCCCAGCGCAGCTGCGTCTTCAACAGCAGTGCCTCGATGCTGGTAACCTCCGCCCTCTTGAGGACTTCAGTGTTGGTCACAAAGTCACTCCAGTGGATGTTGAGGATGGTGCGAAGGCAGCGCTGATGAAAGCGCTCAAGGAGTCGCAGGTGATGACGGTATAAAACCCACGATTCGGAGCCGTAGATGAGGGTTGTCATCACACCCTTTAAAAAGCACACAGCAAAGATTCTACTGTTCTCCTGCTCTTAGTTATATGGACATAGTTCATTAGTAGAAGAAGACGATTGGAGTTATGCCTTGTCCTTTGCTTGGCGTCTCAGAGTGTCTTACAATCTCCTTCCTCTCCCCACAACAGATACCCTGTGAGGTAGGTGGGGCTGAGAGAGCTCTTTCAAAAACTGCACTTGAAAGAAGAGCTCTGAGAGAAACTCAGAGATCACACCAGAAAACTCCTTTGGGTAGTGAAGGGCAGGTTATAAATCCTGTCTCCTCCTCCTCTTCTTGAGAGATCAAACCCGGTTCTCCCAGATTAAAGTCCATGCTCTTAAGAAGAAGAAGAAGAAGATATTGGATTTATATCCCGCCCTTCACTCCGAAGAGTCTCAGAGCGGCTCACAATCTCCTTTACCTTCCTCCCCCACAACAAGACACCCTGTGAGGTGGGTGGGAATGAGAAGGCTCTCACAGCAGCTGCCCTTTCAAGGACAACTCCTGCCAGAGCTATGGCTGACCCAAGGCCATTCCAGCAGGTGCAAGTGGAGGAGTGGGGAATCAAACCTGGTTCTCCCAGATAAGAGTCCGCACACTTCACCACCACACCAAACAGGGTCTCATAAGGGGAGGGACAGTGTCTCAGAGGTAGAAAGGAAGGAGGCAGGGCTTTTTTTCTGTAGAAAAAGTCCAGCAGGAACTCATTTGCATATTAGGCCATGCCCCCTGATACGTTCCTGTATGTTCCTGCTCAAAAAAGCCCTGGATGATGGGGTGATTTGAAATGTCCATCTTTTGAGTCCCAGACTCCCTTCACTTTCTCCCCTTCTCCTTGACGCAAATCAAACCCACAATTACGTTGGTTCCATTTTTTGTTTCCTCACAATTATTTTTTTCCTCAGGAAATATCCTCATTTTTCAGTGTTATCCATGTGTCAATAAATCAGCATGATATATTATGTGTGCAAATGAGTTTACCGCATGTATAAATACCATTTACGTTGCATATACAAATAATAGGATATGCGTGCACAGCACGAATCCACACAGACAACCCCAAAAAGAACCTGAAACCACTGGGAGGGGGATAGAAATTAATATAAAAAGAAATTAATCAAAAGGGGTTCGTTCACTCCATCAACTCTAAATGAACCACATTTTTAAAAGTGGGCACCACACTTGAAGAAGGATATAGACAAGCTGGAACGGGTCCAGAGGAGGGTGACAAAGATGGTGAGGGATCTGGAGACCAAGTCTTATGAGGAAAGGTTGAGGGAGCTGGGCATGTTTAGCCTGGAGAGGAGGCGGCTGAGAGGTGATAGGATCACCATTTTCAAGTCCTTGAAGGGCTGTCATATAGAGGATGGTGTGGAATTATTTTTTGTGGCCCCGGAAGGTAGGGCCAGAACCAACAGGTTGAAATTCAATCAAAAGAGTTTCCGGTTCAACATTAGGAAGAACTTCCTGACCGTTAGAGCGGTTCCTCAGTGGAACAGGCTTCCTCTGGAGGTGGTGGGCTCTCCTTCCTTGGAGGTTTTTCAACATAGGCTAAATGGCTATCTGACAGCAATGGAGATCCTGTGAATTTGGGGGGGGGGCATATTTGTGGGTTTCCTGCATTGTGCAGGGGGTTGGACTCAATGACCCTGGAGGTCCCTTCCAACTCTATGATTCATGACTCTATGATTCTTTGAACTCTACTAGTAAAAAGAATGAGTCCTGAAGCACCTTAAAGACCTAACAACATTTGGGGTAGGGTATGTGGTTTCATGAGTCACTGCTCCTCCTTCAGACACACACAAAAGCTTATAGACTTTGTTGGTTTTAAAGGTGCCACTGGTCTCAAACTTTGGTCAGAAATTTGGCCCATTCATGTAGGTAGTTAACATCTTTCTGTTCAGTCAAGCACTTGATCATAGGAGACTCTAGGATATACTGCTTATTTCTGCTGCTGTTGTCATTGAATTTTAGATTGCATTTGAGGGCTTTAAGTAGGCTTGCCAGCTTCCTGGGGGCTTGGAGATCTCCCATTTTTGTAACTGATCTCCAGGTGTCAGAAGAAGATGAGGATGATATTGGGATATTAATTGTTAATTAGTATGTAAATTGCTTTTTCGGAGAGCCAGAAACAGAAAGAGCAATTAACATGCATTGAACCGTTAAATGTTGTACTGAGGCTCCGGGATAAAATACTGAGAGAAAAAGGCTGACGAAGGTCTGAAACCGTAAGGAATCCCGGGCTGCGGTCCTTTACTCTCTTGGAGACAAGCTGTGCTGAAGATTTGAGGACTCCACCCAAGTTGCTGAACGTAAGGGAGAACAGCAGGAAGGCAATTGCCTCTGAGGAACTGTACCTTATTATCTCCATACAGCAGACAGTGTGGGGGAGTGAAAAGAACTCTTTTTCCAGCTGTGTTTGTATTATGAGCGTTTCTGAATTTAGTATCAGGAGTGGTTTATAAGTTACTAATGATGACTATTGCTGTGCATGTATTTTGATAAATGTAGCTTGCATATACACTATATTGTGTAAAAAGTGTTATTGTCATTCCGGTGTTTTTTGACTTTATTATCCCCTGGAGAAAATGGCTGCTTTGAAGGGTGGACTCTACGGTATTGTACCCAGCTGAGTGTCCCCTCCCCAAACCCCGCCCTCTCCCAGCTCCACCCCCAAAGCCCACTCCCAAAGAACAATTTTTTTGTAAGAATAAAACAAACAGGGGGTGAAGTCTGCCTTTCCTAGATTTAACTCTTTGCTTTAAATATATATTTAGAATAGTTTTATGATCTCATTTTATTCCAGTTGGAAACCTTTTTTTTTTTGTCGAAAAGCAGATTATAAATTATTTAATCAATCAATGAAATCAAGAAATAATAGATGACCAGAGAGTCGTCTCTTTAAAATCCTATATTCGAAAACAGTTTGCGCAAAAGCCCAGGTATTGTCCAGAAGGTATATTCTGTTGAATAATATGTCTCAGGTGATCAACATCAAAGCACAGTAAAGAATTTTTATCGGTGGGTTTTGATAAACATTTGTAGTCCACCTGTTGTTATCTTTCAGAACTGAAAACAGCTAAATAATGGATAAGGTGTGTGAGAAAATTCGTTTCAACGTGAAAATTGCTCTTGAAGGTATTATCCCAGTCCTGAAAGTACCAGAAATACATGCCTTGCATTTTTTTTCAAGGAGGAGGAGAGACAGAATATGAATCTCTGTGCTTGAATTTATTCTGTATCCAAGTTTTTGACCCAGAAGTAATGATTTAAGGGTTGGTTCTCACCAGCCCTCACGCTGCTACCTTTTTCTATTGGGTTAAACAACAACAATAGAAGAAGATGAAGAAGATGATATTGGATTTATATCCCGCCCTCCATTCCGAAGAGTTTTAGAGCAGCTCACAATCTCCTTTCCCACCATGGCGTGGGATTGTTTTCTGTGGGATGGCGTGGGATTGTTTTCTGTGGCCCCAGAAGGTAGGACCAGAACCAATGGGTTGAAATTAAATCATAAGAGGTTCTGGCTCAACATTAGGAAGAACTTCCTATTTTTAAAAAGTTTTATTAGTTTCAGAAAAAATAGGGGTAGGGGATGGAGGGGATGGAGAGCACAATACATATTAGCCTTATTCTGCATAAAGATACTTTCAAAGAGTACAAGCCTACATAAATTGTCCCATATTATCTTGAAGCTAAACATCATCAACGTTTTAATATTGTATATTATAAATCTTTTGGTTAAGGTATCTGTTGGTTTTGACAATTCCAGTAAAGGCAATTTTGTAATATAAAATACAGGAAAAATGGAGAAATAAGTTCACACCAGGGAATCTTAAGAGTCTTGAGTATCTAACCAGGCATAGAATTTCATCCAGTATTTTCTTGCTTCTTCCTTAGATCTCCCAGCCAACAGAGAATCCTGGCTGCTGTGTTGAAATGTGCCGACAAACGTCTCATTTCTTTGCAATAGTCCTCAGGAAATATATTCAATAAAAATAGTCCTGGCTTGAATTGAATCTGTGTCTTCATAATCTTCTGTAGCATCCCGTGAACCATTTTCCAATTTAGGAAGAACATCCGGACCATTAGAGCGGTTCCTCAGTGGAACAGGCTTCCTCAAGAAGTGGTGGGCTCTCCTGCCTTGGAGGATTTTTAAACAGAGGCTAGATGGCCATCTGATAGCGATGAAGATCCTGTGAATTTGGGAGGAGGTATTTGTGGGTTTCCTGCACTGTGCAGAGGGTTGGACTAGATGACCCTGGAGGTCCCTTCCAACTCTATGATTCTATATACACCACACCCTGACTCAGCTGTTTTCAGTTTGCAGCAGGAGAGGGGTTACTCCTTGAGTGAGAGAGAGTTCGAAGACGAAATACTTCCCACAGCTTATCGTTGGAACTCTCTGTCTGGGGCAGTGATGCTCTGTATTCTGGGTGCTTGTGGGGGGCACAGTGGGAGGGCTTCTAGTGTCCTGGCCTCCTGATTGCCCATGGGTTTTTTGGCCACTGTGTGACTCAGAGAGTTGGACTGGACGAGCCATTGGCCTGATCCAACGTGGCTTCTCTTATGTTCTTATGTGACTCAGAGTTTTGGACTGGATGGGCCACTGGCCTGATCCAACATGGCTTCTCTTATGTTCTTATGTGACACAGAGTGTGGGACTGGATGGGCCATTGGCCTGATCCAACAGAGCTTCTCTTATGTTCTGTTGGTCTCTCGTAAACATCTATATTTCCTTATGATCAGGCATTGGGAGCTGTGTGATAAGTGGGTTGCCAAACTCCATGGTTGCCAAATCTCCAGATTCCCCGGATCCTAATGTGAGATTTTAATTCCAGGAGATCCCCCAGAACTTCAGCTGAACTCCAGACAACAGAGATTAGCTTCCCTGGAGAAAACTGATGCTTTGGAGGATGGGCTCTCAGAGGTCTCTCCTTTCCCCAAATCCCAACTTCCCCAAGGCCATGGCCTCAAATTGCCATCAATATCCCAACTCCAAGTTGGCAGCCCTAATGGTTCAGCCATACAGTTCTGAAAGGCTTTTAAAAGAGGCGGTTGAACTGAGTGAACCAGAGAAGCCGGCTGTTCTGGAAGAATCAATAGGTCTTATGGAGCCCATTAGAATAACATCATGTCCCCTAGTACGCGAGTGGGGGATAAGTGTGCTATTGTTAAATTAGGTGGTGCCATCTTAGCGAGAGAAACAGAAATGTAATGTTTGCTAATTGAACTATAAAAATAATAATTACCTTTGATGTAGGGAAACGCGACGTCTCTCGGCGCTGAGCTCTGATTGTATAAATTGAAGCCGTTATCATCACAGCCCAAACTAGATTAGAAGTGAACCTCTCAAATTACATTCAGAGGATGCTGAATGTAAACAAAGCAATGAATGTTGTCGCAAGAAGTTAGAGGGACTCCCCCCCCCCCCCGCTTTCTCCATTCCCATCTTTTTAGGGGTTTCGAGTTGCCCGTTAGGTCATTCAAACGTTAGAATCCCACTCGATCCACATTATGTCAATTCTGCTTCTATGAGAAATGTCTCAGCTGCCTTTACAACTTCTGTGCAGGACTGGAAAAGGTAAAATATAAATCACTTCACATACAATCATGCGATCGTCTAAAACCAACAGAGGTTGTGCCTCCGAAAATGATGGCACCACCATTCTCAATGTTTCGACCAGTACAAATTTATTTCATTTATTTAATTGTTTTGCTTGCATCTGGCCTTTCTCCTCGATGAAGACCCAAAGCAATTTCTATCACTCTCCTCTCCCCCATGTTAAGAACATAAGATGATAAGAGAAGCCATGTTGGATCAGGCTAATGGCTCATCCAGGCCAACACTCTGTGTAACACAGCGGCAAAAAAAAAAAAAAACAGGTGCCAACAGGAGGTCCATCAGTGGGGCCAGGACACTAGAAGCCCTCCCATGGTTGCCCCCTCAAGCACCAGGAATAAAGAGCATCACTGCCCCAGAGAGTGTTCCAACAATACACTCTCTGAGCCAGTTTGGTGTAGTGGTTAAGTGTGTGGACTCTTATCTGGGAGAACCGGGTTTGATTCCCCACTCCTCCACTTGCACCTGCTGGAATGGCCTTGGGTCAGCCATAGCCCTGGCAGAGGTTGTCCTTGAAAGGGCAGCTGCTGTAAGAGCTCTCTTAGCCCCACCCACCTCACAGGGTGTCTGTTGTGGGGGAGGAAGGTAAAGGAGATTGTGAGCCGCTCTGAGACTCGTCGGAGTGGAGGGCGGGATATAAATCCAATATCTTCTTCTTCTTCTTCTTCTACACTGTTGCTAATAGCCACTGATGGACCTCTGCTTCATAAGTTTATCCAATCCCCTCTTAAAGCTGCCTATGTTATCCTCACAACAACTCTGTGAGGTAGGCTAGGTAGACTGGCCCAAGGTCGACTAGGTAGACTGGCCCAAGGTCACCTGGAGAGCTTTCATGGCATGACTGGGGATTTGAACCTGAGTTTCAAACCAGTATTGGAGGGCTGAAGGGAGCACCAATTTTACCTTATTGGGAAGGGAATTCAACCAAGGTAGCCGCACCTGAAAAAAACCTTCTATGAATACCATAGGACTTTACCTCTGGCACCATAGGACCTTACCTCTGCTAAAGTCAGATAAGGCTGCTTTTTGCAGGTAAGCACCATGCATGGATCTTGATACCTAGCCCGATTGGTGAAGCTGGATGTAGCCCTTCTCATACTGTGGGCTTGATCAATACCAGCACCTTAAATAGACGCTGAATGTAACTGGGAGACTGTCTAACTGCAGTTACTCTACATTGGTGTGAACACACCTTCAGATTCTCATAAGAACATTGGCATCGCTACTTCTGGTAAGGGGTAGCTCTAGGAGTAACTGGAAGCTCTATGGAAAAACGATTGAGTTTCCAGTGATTCCTAGAGCTACCCTATGTCACTTCCCTCTTTTATCCAAAAAGTGATATAGAAACTTCCAGCAACATTGCTTCCCGGAATAGGGTCCCCTATCCTAGTAGGAGTTTAGACAAGCCTACTTGCGGCCATGTTTTAAAACAAAGGGCGTTTTCGCACTCACCTTCAGCCGGCGCGACCCCCCTCTTCACCGCGCAGGATCTGCGCGGATATCGCACTAAACGCCGCGGAGCAGCCGGAAGAGCCGGAAACTCCCGGCGCAAAAGCCGCTCAAATGGAAACCGCCAAAAAGCAGTTTCCGTTTGAGCGGCTTTTGCGCCGGGAGTTTCCGGCTCTTCCGGCTGCTCCGCGGCGTTTAGTGCGAAATCTGCGGAGATCCTGCGCGGTGAAGAGGGGGGTCGCGCCGGCTGAAGGTGAGTGCGAAAACGCCCAAAGTCATTTCCCACATTACTTTCAGGAGCAGACCCACAGAGAGTAGAAGAATTGCAAGCTTCCCAGAACATATGAACGCGGTGGAATTCTAGCAGGAGCTCCTTTGCATATTAGGCCACACACCCCTGATGTAGCCAATCCTCCAAGAGCTTACAATGGAAGGGCTTCTAACCCCACTGGTGGACCTCTTGATGACACCTGTTTGTTTGGGGGTTTTTTGGCCACTGTGTGACACAGAGTGTTGGACTGGATGGGCCATTGGCCTGATCCAACATGGCTTCTCTTATGTTCTTAATTGTAATTTGAATATATTCTGAAGTCACAGCTGACTTATGGCAACCCGACAGAGTTTCCAAGGCAAGAGACATTCAGAGGTGGTTTCTCATTGTCTGCCTCTGCGTAGCAATCACAGGCTTCCTTGGTGGTCTCCCATCCGAATACTGACCAGGGCTCACCCTGCTTAGCTTCTGGGATCTCAAGCAATCGGGTTAGTCTAGGTCATGGGTGTCAAACATGTGGCCCGGGGGTTGAATCAGGTTCCCAGAGGGCTCCTATCAGCCCCCCCGAGCAACTGGCTGCCATCTGCTTCCTTCTCCCTATCTCTTGCTTCCTCCTGCATCACAACTTGCTCTGCAAGACTTGCTCAATCGCACAGGAGCTACAGAGCAAAGCCTCTGTTTTCACCATTGGCTGAGGCTTCACCCTTGGGGAGGAAGGGGGTGGTGGCAGAGCTTGTCTTTCCAGGCTCTCTCAATTGCACAGCAGAGCTACTGAGCCAAGCCTCTCTTCCTTCTATTGACTGATGCTCTCTCCTCACTCCCTTGCTTCCTTTGCCCAATTCTCTGAATCCCATGGGAGAAATGCAAAAAAAGCATCGTTAAGACTGAGTTCCATATATTTTAAGCATGTTTTAAGTGTATGTATGTCTGTGTGAGAAGTGACTCAGCTGCAGTAGAGGAAGGTGCTTGGATATAGAACAGAGTTCCATATATTTTAAGCATGTTTTAAGTGTATGTATGTCTGTGTGAGAAGTGACTCAGCTGCAGTAGAGGAAGGTGCTTGGATCTAGAACAGAGTTCCATATATTTTAAGCATGTTTTAAGTGTATGTATGTCTGTGTGAGAAGTGACTCAGCTGCAGTAGAGGAAGGTGCTTGGATCTAGAACAGAGCTGCTGGTAAGCTGTTGCTGAGTGTAGAGAGCTTGTTTGCCTGGGGGTAGTTGCTGGCCCCACCCTTTGCTGTTGCTCTGGCTGTTGAGACAGAGGTGGGTGGGGGCTTGAGCCTTTAATTTGCAAGGCTCATCCTTGCCAGAGGCACAAGCCTTTGGTGCTAGCTGAAGGGCTCTTGGCCTGTCGCTTTTAGCCTGGGGGTCTAGCCTGGGGGTTCTGTAGAAAGGTGGGTAGTTTCAAGTGGCAGTTGGTAGTGAGATTTAAAGAGAAGTGAAGATGAAGAAAATTTTGAAATGGATTGCAGCAGTATGGCTGGTGAGGGAGCAGAGGCAGTGACGTGAAAAGCCTGTGGGATTTTTGTATTTCTGCCTGAGAGTAGCACGGATTACACTTGCAGCAAGCGTAAGTTAGTGACCCTGCTCGAGGAGAAGATAGATAGATAGATAGATAGATAGATAGATAGATAGATAGATAGATAGATAGATAGATAGATAGATAGATAGATAGATAGATAGATAGATAGATAGATAGATAATTTTATTTGTATCCCGCCCTCCCCGCCGGAGCAGGCTCAGGGCGGCTAACAACATCATACAAATTTCAATTATACAAAGAAAGCAAAAAACACAAAATTACATTTAAGCATTAAAATTCTGATTAGGTTTAAAAATTAGTTAATTAAGTTAATAAAAGTGCTAATACTGTTCTTTTAGGATGGCGGTTATCATTAGCAATTTCTTTCTTCGTCAGCGAAAGCCAGTCAGAAGAGGAAGGTCTTGCAGGCCCTGCGGAATTGTTCAAGGTCCCGCAGGGCCCGCATTTCCTCTGGAAGTTGGTTCCATAGGCTCGGGGCTACAGAGGAGAAGGCCCGGTTACGGGTACATTGCAGCTTCACCTCTCTCGGTCCGGGAGTAGTCAAGGGAGTAGATACAGGGACTGTGTATATATATATAAAACTGTGTTTGTCTGTGCCCTTTATAAAGTTTATATCCCTGCTACGTAATCTTAAATAGGTACACACATGGCCCAGCCAGGCATGGCCCAGTTCAACAAGGTCTCATTTATGTCAGATTTGACACCCCTGGCGTAGGCTATCCAAGTCAGGTCAGGTTTGATTCCGTTCCACCCTTCCAGCGAATCCGGCGCATCAGTCAGAGTGGCGGCTTCACACAGCTGGTGGCTTCTCCATCCCCACAGCTGTGAAAACGTTAAAGCGTCAGCCTCCGCGCTCGCCTTGGCGCGTGACAGCCCCTAACTGTCCTGCTTTTCCCTTTGTCTGTTTTAATTTATAATCATCAAGGTCCCTTGACAGCTTCCCTCCTCCACCCTCGGTGTTGTTCCCTTGGCCCCCGCCCCAATAATGTACAGGAGGTGGAGAGCGAGGATGGGGGGGGGGGAAGCAAAAAAAAAAAAGAAATTGCCACCTTGAAATTAACCAAGGCAATTGCAGATGGCATAATGACACCACATAATCGTCGCAATTTAAGTCACGGAGAATCAAAGCTGCACTCTCTCCTTCCAAATGGTTCTTCCCCTACCAACCTCCATCCCCCAAATTAAAGCATCTAAAAACAGGAGATTGCAAGCAACGCGCGATTCCTGAAGGAGGATCCGTTCTGAGAAGGGGATGGTCGAGACAGCCGGCAAGCCCCACATCTGAAGGCACGGGCTGACAGTAGATGACTTCTGGATAGGAGTGACACTTGAATTTACCCCACAGGGGGTAAGGGAAGGTGGGGAGGAAGAGGGAGCGCAGCTGCTCCATCTGTTCCGACAATGCCATGCTCCCCTCTCTCTCTCCACTCAATAATGAAGGCTCTCCAGCAATCTTTCATCGGAACGGCTCGGCGGCATTAAAAATGCATTTCAATACATAGCTTGTTTAAATATTTAACCCTCCTCGGCTTTGAACGATTGATTCAGATCGGCGGTTGTTTAGATGTGAGGGGATCATCGATTTGCATAGAAACGGGCGCATAAATACCGACGAGGCTTATGGGCGACCGCAAAGCCGTGGAGAAAGTCCAGGCCGACCGGGCTCCATCTTGGGTTGCGAACGTGTATGGATCAGGAAGATGATTCAAGAAGGTAGCCATCTTTGCCTTTAGTAGAACAGCTAGAGTCGAGTCCGTGATCAACGTAGAGGGTCTCAGGGTTGAGCCTGCCTTGGATGGTCCAGGTAGTCTGATCTCCTCAGATTTTGGAAGCCTAAGCAGGGTCAACTCTGGCAAGTACTTGGATGGGAGACCTCCTTGGAATACCAGAGGTGGGAGGCAGGGGCAGGATTTATTCAGCCACCTCTCTGAATATCCGCCACATCTTCAGTAGGGGTCAATCACCAGATGTTGCCATGACTTCTAGATGCAGCCACATACAAAAAAAATATACAAAAATAACAACAACAAAAAAGAGTCTCAGGGAAGAAGCTTTCAAGAGTCCAAGCTCCGTTCATCAGATTCGAGTAGGCAAGGCTTTTTTTGTAGCAGGAACTCCTTTGCATATTAGGCCACACCCCACTGATGTAGCCAATCTTCCGGGAGCTTACAGGGCTCTTAGTACAGGGCCTACTGCAAACTCTTGGAGGATTGGCTACATCAGGGGTGTGTGGCCTAATAGGCAAAGGAGGTCCTGCTAGAATTCCTTACAGGGCTCTTCTCACAGGGCCTGCTGTAAGCTCCAGGAGGATTGGCTACATCAGGGGTGTGTGGCCTAATAGGCAAAGGAGGTCCTGCTAGTATTCCTTACAGGGCTCTTCTCACAGGGCCTACTGTAAGCTCCAGGAGGACTGGCTACATCAGGGGTGTGTGGCCTAATAGGCAAAGGAGGTCCTGCTAGTATTCCTTACAGGGCTCTTCTCACAGGGCCTGCTGTAAGCTCCAGGAGGACTGGCTACATCAGGGGTGTGTGGCCTAATAGGCAAAGGAGGTCCTGCTAGAATTCCTTACAGGGGTCTTCTCATGGGGCCTACTGCAAGCTCTTGGAGGATTGGCTACATCAGGGGTGTGTGGCCTAATATGCAAAGGAGTTCCTGCTAAAAAAAGCCACGTGAGTAGGAATTGAGATCTGAGTCCATTCCTACCCAAAGCTGAAGAAGGGAGTGTTGACTCTCAAAAATCCTCCACCCTGATAAAATTTGTTATTCTCTAAGGTCCTGCTGGACTGAAACCTAAATTATTGAGAAGTAGTTGGATTTGAATTTGAATGCCAGTAGTTGGATTTGAATTTTTTTCACCTCCCTCAAATACTAGAACTTGAGGGCATCCAGTGAACCTGATGGGCATGAGATTCAGGACAGGCCAAAAGACAGAGATGTTGAATTTGCTAAACAGAGATGTTGAATTTGCCTCCAGAGTCATGGACACAGGAATACCCAGCTTTAAAGGGGGGGGGGGGTAGGTGGGAGGGTAGACAGATTCATGGAGGATCGGTCTATCAGTGGCTACTAGTCATGGTGACTGAGGGGAACCTCCACATTCAGAAGCACTAATTCTCTGAATCCCGGAGCCAGGAGGCAACATCAAGGGAAGGCCTCAACTTTGATGCCCTGTTGTTGGCCCTCCAGAGGAACTGGTTGGCTTCTCTGTGAGACAGGATGCTGGACTAGATGTACCACTGGACTGATCCAGCAGGGCTCTTCTGAGGTTCTTATGAAGGCCTTGGCCTCTATGCCCTGTGGTTGGCCCTCCAGAGGAAGTGGTTGGCTCCTGTGTGAGACAGGACACTGGAAGAACCATTTGGAAGGAGAGAGCAGCTTTGGTTCTCCGTGACCAGAGGAATCGGTTGGCTCCTGTGTGAGACAGGATGCTGGACTAGATGGACCACTGGTCTGATCCAACGGGGCTCTTCTTAGGCTTTTGTTAGTTCAGTAGCACCTTGGAGATCAACAAGGTTTTGTTTTTTTTTGCCATATAAGCTTTCAAATGTCGAATCTCCCTTCATCATATCTCAGATCTCATCAGATATATCAGGGGTGGCCAACAGTAGCTCTCCAGATGCTTTTGCCTACAACTCCCATCAGCCACAGCCAACATGGCTGTAGGCAAAAAACTTCTGGAGAGCTACCATTGGCCACCCCTGAGGTATATGACGAAGGCAGGTTTTTTTTAAAAAAACAACAACCACCTTTATTTAAACTTATACAACACAAACACTGCTAAGACAATACAAATTCCTGGGCCAAGGGAGGCCAAATTGAAGAACACAAGGAAACGGGCCTTCTCTATCGCAGCTCCACACCTGTGGAATCAACTTCCAGAAGAAGTGCGGGCCCTGCGGAGTCTTGAGCAATTTCGCAGGGCCTGCAAGAGTATTTTTTTTAAGATGGCCTTCATATGAACATATGAAGCTGCCTTCTACTGAATCAGACCCTAGGTCCATCAAAGTCAGTATTGTCTTCTCAGACTGGCAGTGGCTCTCCAAGGTCTCAAGCTGAGGTTTTTCACACCTATTTGACTGGACCCTTTTTAGTTGGAGATGCCGGGGATTGAACCTGGGACCTTCTGCTTACCAAGCAGATGCTCTACCACTGAGCCACAGCCCCATTCATGGCTCTCCAGGGTCTCAAGCAGAGGTTATTTCACACCTACTTGCCTGGACCCTTTTTAGTTGGAGATGCCAGGGATTGAACCTGGGACCTTCTGCTTACCAAGCAGATGCTCTACCACTGAGCCACAGCCCCATTCATGGCTCTCCAGGGTCTCAAGCTGAGGTTTTTTACACCGGTTTGCCTGGACCCTTTTTAGTTGGAGATGCCGGGGATTGAACCTGGGACCTTCTGCTTCCAAAGCAGATGCTCTACCACTGAGCCACCGTCCCTCCCCATAAATGCTGAATGCTGAGTTAATGACAGACTCGCTGCTGTTGCATTCCGCCATCAATTTATTAAAACCCTGAAATTTAGCACCATGAATGTTAATTTTAATTGGAACGTTGATTTAAACGATGGTTTTATGATGTAGTGTTTATTGAATTATATGATTTTATTGTATTGTATTGAACTAATATTTTGTGAGCCGCCCTGAGCCTGCTTCGGCGGGGAGGGTGGGATATAAATAAAAAGTATTATTATTATTATTATTATTATTATTATTATTATTATTATTATTATTATTATTATTATTATTATTATTATTATATAACAAAGTAATGTCAGGGCATTCAATTCAGATACAAAATGACAATAAAAGAACCAAAGTTAATGGCAGAACACAAAAACGCATATCTGATACCAATCAGAAGTGACGTATATTAGGAAAATAGCAAATCGTTGTAGACTGCATTGTCAGGAAATACATTGTGTTGAGTTAAATAAGATAGAACTGGAAACCAGACATTTTGATGCTCAAAAGCGGATACCCCCAAAATGTTAATGGTCTCTAAGATAGATAGATAGATAGATAGATAGATAGATAGATAGATAGATAGATAGATAGATAGATAGATAGATAGATAGATAGATTAGATGATAGATAGATGATAGATAGATGATAGATAGATAGATAGATAGATAGATAGATAGATAGATAGATAGATGATAGATAGATAGATAGATAGATAGATAGATAGATAGATAGATAGATAGAAAGATAGATAGATAGATAGATAGATAATTTTATTTATATCCCGCCCTCCCCGCCAGAGCAGGCTCATTCAAATTCCATTATACGAAGGACAAAGTTATATTTAACATTAAAATTCTAATAAGTTGCTACTGGACTTGAAACGAGTGTTCTTCTGCAGACCAACAGAGTTACCCTTTTAAACCATCTAATGTCGATAGTCACTAATGAGTTACCAATTAGATATAGGAACTAAGGACTCTGCCTTTTTCACATTGCTTCCTTATGTCATGGCTTTAATGCACCCAGGTTATCCATGGAATTCATGACAATTTGTCTTTCTCTCTTTTTCCCCACTGCAGCAGTCGCATGTGGAGGAGTGGGGAATCAAACCTGGTTCTCTCAGATAAGAGTCCACGCACTTAACTACACCAAACTGGCTCTTGAATACACCCCAGAAACTTTACCTATCCAGAATATAGCAAGAGTGCTATTATGGGTAGACTCCTGGAGAGCCAGTTTGGTGTCATGGTCAAGTGTGCGGACTCTTATCTGGGAGAACCGGTTTGATTCCCTACTCCTCCACTTGCACCTGCTAGCATGGCCTTGGGTCAGCCATAGCTCTGGCAGAGGTTGTCCTTGAAAGGGGAGCTGCTGTGAGAGCCCTCTCCAGCCCCACCCTCCTCACAGGGTGTCTGTTGTGGGGGAGGAAGGTAAAGGAGATTGTGAGCCGCTCTGAGACTCTTCAGAGTGGAGGGCAGGATATAAATCCAATATCTTTATCTACCTCACAGGGTGTTTGTTGTGGGGGAGGAAGGGAAAGGAGATGGTGAGCCGCTCTGAGACTCTTCAGAGTGGAGAGCGGAATATAAATCCAATATCTTCTTCTTCTTCTTCTGACAGCAAAGGGCCACAAAGATCTTCACTGGCTGCCTGTTCATTTCCAGGCCCAGTGGACAGCGGTGCTGGTTTTAGCTTTGAAGCCCAACATGGATTAAAATCAAGACATCTGAAGGTTCTCTTGCTCTCACGCACTACCACACAGCATTCACC
>NC_083226.1:177453389-177521725 GCF_032191835.1 Heteronotia binoei
GACAAATGAGCATCAGAATGTGCCTATAATCATAAGTATGTTTTTGTTGCTTTCTGACGAATTGCATGTGCAAACGAATATTCCCCCTGACATTATGGCACAGGTAGCCATTCACAAATTCCCTTTTCTTTTTTTTATAAAGTCATACAAAAGTGGGAATCGGAGTGAAAATCATGACTTCCCCTTTCCAAACTGGCTTTAACAATTTGTAGTGGGGAAAAAAAAAATGTGCAAGTAAAGAAAGAATTCACAGGATGGGATGCTCGATCACAGGATGTTTCCCTTCTCTTTACAGGGAAGTGACTGCAGTGATTCTAAGAAATGTCAGCCTTAATTGAGCTCTTTAATTTCAAGTAGAACAAACTGTTTGCACAGCCTGAGTTTGATTGCCAGGAAAAAGTTAAAGTCAAGTATTTGGAGCTGCAATGAATATTCACAGAACAGTTTCTCGACAGGAAGTGCCGAATTTCGTGACAACTCGGATCCCGTGCAAAAAAAGTTGGTGTTTCGTTTCTAGCTTATTGACTTGCTTCGTTGACATCTCCCACCCTCCCTAATCAGGACCCAAAACGACTTAAGGAGCAGTCCTCCTCTCTCCATCTTATATGCACAACAGCCCTGCAAAGTAGGTCTGTCTGAGCGTGTACGACTGGTCCAAGGTCACCCAGACACTTTTGTAGTCACACATTCTAACTACCAGTTTGGTGTAGTGGTTAATTTTATTTTATTTTTAATTTGTATTCCGCCCCTTCCCGCAAGTGGGCTCAGGGCGGATAGCAACAAAAGTTGAAACAATTAAAAACTACAAGCTAAAACCATAAAATACAATAAAACGAACAGCACGTATGTCACAGGTGGTGGCTTCCATTGGGCGCATTCTATATATCAGTACGGCAGTGGGCCCAGAGATGAAATGATAAATGAAGGTGAAATGATATAGCATCATGATAGGCAAGGGAGGTCAAGCAGCTGGAAATAAGGATGTCCGCTGCCTCAACCAGAGGCCCGACGGAACAGCTCTGTCTTGCAGGCCCTATGAAACGGCATCAAATCAGGTAGGTGCACGGACTCCTATCTGGGAGAACTGGGTTTGATTCCCCACTCCTCCACATGCACCTGCTGATGTGACCTTGGGCCAGCCAGAAGTTCTCTCGAGACTGTTCTGTCAAGAGCAGTTCTGGGGGAGCTCTCTCAGCCCCACCTACCTCAAAGTGTGTCTGTTGTGGGGAGGGAAAGGGAAAGAAGATTTGTAAGCTGCTCTGAGACGCCTTTGGCTAGTGAAGGGCAGGGTATAAATCCATCTTCCTCCTCCTCCTCCTCCTCTTCTTCTTCTTTCCTCTTCCTTCCCCATCACACAGGCCTTCCTCACTCAGAATAAAGATAATAATAATAGTAACAACAACAACAACAACAACAACAACAACAACAACAACAACAACAACAACAATAATAATAATAATAATAATAATAATAATAATAATAATAATAATAATAATAATAATAATTTATATCCCGCCCTCCCCGCCAAGGCAGGCTCAGGGCAGCTCACAGACATGGAAAGTACCATGAATTACAATAAATACAATACACAATAAAATACATTAAATAAATAGCTTAATTAATTAAAACCACAACAGATAAGGTGCTATAATACAAAACGATGTATGTCATTTCAGGATTCAATCTTGTAGGCCATTTGACAAAAGGATAGTTTTACATGCCCTGCGGAACCGATTATAGTCCCGCACGGCTCGGACCTCGGCTGGTAGTTGATTCCACCAATGGGGAGCCGTTACTGAGAAGGCCTGCTCTCGAGTTGTTTTCAGTTTGGCCTCCCTTGGTCCAGGGATTTTTAAGAGATTGTGGGAGCTAGATTTCAGTGCTCTCTGGGGGATATATGGGGAGAGGCGGTCCCTAAGGTAGACAGGTCCTCGGCCATATAGTGGCCAGATAATGCCATCATCCCCCCACCCCCAACCATACGAAACTGAAAGGAATTCATTGGAGTAGGTTGTAAGGACCATATCACTCCAGTCTTGATCCACCTACGCTGGTTTCCAGTATGTTTCTAGGCACAACTGAAGGTGCTAGTATAGGGTTGGACTAATATACCTGAAGGGCCACCTAATCCCTTATGAACAGGGATGGGCGTGAACCAGCTGGTGACCTAAAATGATCGTGGATTTTGACTGGATCGTGAAGCTATGTTCACAAACTGAAGAATCACCGTGAACTTCCATGAATTTTGGTGCCGTTAGTGGCGGTTTGTGAAGAGCAGAAAGCAGGAGTTTATCTCTGCTTTCTGCTCTTCATGAAAAACAGTTGAAGTGTGTGTGTGTGTGTGTGTGTTTGCGGGGAGCAGAAAGCAGGGTTTAGATGATCCCACCCCTCGGCGGTTTGGAAAACCCTTCTTTCTGCTCCGTCGAACAGCAGCACTATGGGCAAAATGTGTGGGCTACAAAATTAACTTGCAGAATCCATTGCTAATGACCTGCTGGTGGCTTTTGAAAGACCAGCTACCTTCCTGCAGAGTGGAGCTATTATAGATATAAGATTTTTTGGATCTGACATCTGCTGAGTCTTGGCACAAGCTAAGCCCTTCCCCCATTCCTTTGGGATAGAAGAGTTTGCTTTCCTTTCATGCCAGAATTTGACCAACTGCTGGCTGGTTCCTCTTTTCCAGATGTTTCCTACCTATAAATTTCAAGTCTCATAGTTGTTTTGAATACGTTTTTCCTCCTCGGGATTGGCCTTCATGTAACTTCTGCATGATGGATCCGTAATGGTGTGAATGGACTTCATTGCAAAGTGGAGCATTGGACCTGAGGTAATGAAGAAGATATTGGATTTATATCCCGCCCTCCACTCCGAAGAGTCTCAGAGCGGCTCACAATCTCCTTTCCCTCCCCCCCCCCCACAACAGACACCCTGTGAGGTAGATGAAGATATTGGATTTATATCACACCCTCCACTCTGAAGAGTCTCAGAGCGGCTCACAATCTCCTTTCCCTTCCTCCCCCACAACAGACACCCTGTGAGGTAGATGAAGGTATTGGATTTATATCCCGCCCTCCACTCCGAAGAGTCTCAGAGCGGCTCACAATCTCCTTTCCCTTCCTCCCCCACAACAGACACCCTGTGAGGTAGATGAAGATATTGGATTTATATCCCGCCCTCCACTCTGAAGAGTCTCAGAGCGGCTCACAATCTCCTTTCCCTTCCTCCCCCACAACAGACACCCTGTGAGGTAGATGAAGATATTGGATTTATATCCCGCCCTCCACTCCGAAGAGTCTCAGAGCGGCTCACAATCTCCTTTCCCTTCCTCCCCCACAACAGACACCCTGTGAAGTGGGCGGGGCTGGAGAGGGCTCTTACAGCAGCTGCCCTTTCAAGGACAGAGACTCAGAGCGGCTTACAATCTCCTATATCTTCTCCCCCCGCAACAGACAGCCTGTGAGGTGGGCGGGGCTCACGGCAGCTGCCCTTTCAAGGAGAGAGTCTTCGAATGGCCTACAATCTCCTTTCCCTTCCTCCCCCACAACAGACACCCTGTGAGGTGGGTGGGGCTGAGAGGGCTCTCACAGCAGCTGCCCTTTCAAGGACAACCTCTGCCAGAGCTATGGTTGACCCAAGGCCATTCCAGCAGGTGCAAGTGGAGGAGTGGGGAATCAAACCCGGTTCTCCCCGATAAGAGTCCGCGCACTTAACCACTACACCAAACTGACAGTATATTGAGAGAATCAATATACTGTCAGTGCTCTTCGATCAGTCCAGTCACGTATGTGACTCATCCCTTAATAGTAATGATAATAATTTTTAATTTATATCCCGCCCTCCCCGCCGAAGCAGGATCAGGGCAGCTCACATAACATTACAGTAGTACAATAATAAAACGAAATAAAATACCCCCATTTACCATTATTTCTCAGTTTAAACGTTAAAACATCAATAAACAAGAATTTAAAACCACAGATTAGTTTGGTGCTACGAATATAGCATAGCTTGCATAGCGATGGTATAATAATTCCACATTAAAAAGCCAGCTGGAAGAGGACGGTCTTGCAGGCCCGGCGGAACTGGTTAAGGTCCCGCAAGGCCCGTACCTCTTCTGGGAACTGGTTCCAGCAGAGGGGAGCTGTAACGGAGAAGGTCCTCTCTCCTGTCGTTTTCAATGTGATTGTCAGCAGATGTTGTGAGCTAGATCTCAGCACTCTCTGGGGAACATGTGGGGAGAGACGGTCCCTAAAGTAGGCAGGTCCTCGGCCATATAGGGCTTTAAAGGTAATAACCAGCACCTTGTAACGAATCCAGTACACAATTGGCAGCCAGTGCAGTTCCCGCAGCCTAGGCTGTATGTGCTCCCACTAACAGTCTGGTCACCGCGTTCTGCACTAGCTGCAGTTTCCGGTTTCGGCACAGGGGCAGCCCCATGTAGAGAGCATTACAGTAGTCTAGCCTCGAGGTGACCGTTGCATGGATCACTGTTGCCAGGTCATCGCGCTCCAGGAAGGGAGCCAACTGCCTCGCCCGTCTCAGATGAAAAAAGGCGGATTTAGCAGTGGCTGCTATCTGGGCCTCCATTGACAAGGAAGGCTCCAGTAGCACCCCCAGGCTCTTGACCCTGTGCACTGTTTTCAGTGGCGCACCATCAAAGACCGGTAGGGGAATTTCCCTTCCTAGGCTGCCATGGCTCAGGCACAGGACCTCCGTCTTCGCTGGATTCAACTTCAACTTACTCAGCCTGAGCCAGCTTGCCATGGCTTGCAGCACCTGGTCCAGATTTTCTGGGACATCGCCAGGCCGGCCGTCCATCAGTAGATAGAGCTAAGTGTCATCAGCGTACTGGTGGCAACCCAGCCCGTACCTCCAGGCAATCTGGGCAAGGGAGTGCACATAGATGTTAAACAACATCAGGGAGAGCACCGCCCCCTGAGGCACCCCACAATTAAGTGGGTATCTCTGGGACAGCTCTCCCCCACTCTTTGTCCCCGACCATCCAGTAAAGAGGAAAGCCATTGCGAGGCCAGCCCCTGAATCCCTACGTCGGCAAAGCAGCAGGTCAGTAACTAGTGGTTGACCATATCGAACACATCCGATAGGTCTAACAACCGCACTGCCAAACCTCCTCGATCCAGGTGCCGCTGGAAATCATCCACGAGGGCAACGAGTACTGTCTCCATCCCATGGCCCGGGCGGAAGCTGGACTGGTGTGGATCTAGGATGGAAGCGTCATCCAGAAAACTCTGCAGTTGTAGTGCTGCTGCCCTGTCAATGTGGCAGATGCGGTTCAATGTGGCCAAGTGCAAAGTAATGCACATTGGGGCCAAGAATCCCAGCTACAAATACAAGTTGGTGGGGTGTGAACTGGCAGAGACTGACCAAGAGAGAGATCTTGGGGTTGTGGTAGATAACTCACTGAAAATGTCAAGACAGTGTGCGTTTGCAATAAAAAAAGGCCAACGCCATGCTGGGAATTATTAGGAACGGAATTGAAAACAAATCAGCCAGTATCATAATGCCCCTGTATAAATCGATGGTGCGGTCTCATTTGGAGTACTGTGTGCAGTTCTGGTCGCTGCACCTCAAAAAGGATATTATAGCATTGGAGAAAGTCCAGAGAAGGGCAACTAGAATGATTAAAGGGCTGGAGCACTTTCCCTATGAAGAAAGGTTGAAACGCTTGGGACTCTTTAGCTTGGAGAAACGTCGACTGCGGGGTGACATGATAGAGGTTTACAAGATAATGCATGGGATGGAGAAAGTAGAGAAAGAAGTACTTTTCTCCCTTTCTCACAATACAAGCATTCAATGAAATTGCTGAGCAGTGGGGTTAAAACGGATAAAAGGAGGTACTTCTTCACCCAAAGGGTGATTAACATGTGGAATTCACTGCCACAGGAGGTGGTGGCGGCCACAAGCATAGCCACCTTCAAGAGGGGTTTAGATAAAAATATGGAGCACAGGTCCATCAGTGGCTATTAGCCACAGTGTGAGTGTATATATAAATTTTTTTGCCACTGTGTGACACAGAGTGTTGGACTTGATGGGCCGTTGGCCTGATCCAACATGGCTTCTCTTATGTTCTTATGCCCTCTCAATAATTTTGCCCAGAAAGGGCAAATTTGTGACCGGCTGGTAATGTGCCAATTCGGTCGGGTCTGATGCAATCTTTTTTAGGAGAGGGCGGACCACTGCCTCTTTAAGAGGCGTTGGAAAAAGACCCTCCGAGAGGGATCTATTTATGATGTCCCGTATAGGACACCTAAGCTTCCTCTGGCAAGCTTTAATTAGCCAAGAGGGGCATGGGTCCAAATCACAAGTTGTTGGGCATACAGTAGAGAGAATTCTGTCAACTTCCTCCAAGCTGAGTGTGTCGAAGCGATCCAGGGTTGAACCAGAAGACAGGCACGGAGCCTCGAGTTCACTTACTGTATCCAAGATGGTGGGGAGGTCGTGGCGGAGCGATGTGACTTTGTCTGCAAAAAATTTCGCAAAAGCCTCACAGCCTATCTCTAATTCCTTAGCATTTGGTCTGCCTTGCGGCAGTGTTGTCAGGTTCCAAATCGTCCTAAACAATTGCGCCGGGTGCGAATTTGCAGACGCAATCTTGGCCGCAAAGTAAGTCTTCTTATCAAAGATTTCAGGTTTTCACGGCTGGTAACATCATTAGGGTTTGTAGAGTCTTTCGGGATCAAGTGCCGTGTTCTACTGGAGAAAGGAAGGAAAACTTTTTCCAGTAGAACACGGCACTTGATCCCGAAAGACTCTACAAACCCTAATAAGTCTTCTTACTTTGTAAGTCTGAGGATGTTCTCCGCAGCTGAGAACGAACGTCTGGAAGGAAAACTTTCTCCAGTAGAACATGGCACTTGATCCCGAAAGATTCTACAAACCCTAATAAGTCTTCTTTGTGACTTTGACTGCCATCTCATAGGACCTCATAAACTCTCTATAAGATGTTCTAGTCGCTTCATCCTGAGTACGCCGCCATTGCCTCTCTAACCATTTAAGTCCTCGTTTCAGCTGTCGCAGCTCCGGAGTATACCACAGGGCCGGCTTAACATGGGGGCGCCGAGGTGCAATCTCACCAATGGCTCTGGATGCCAGGAATCAACCAGATCATCGAGAGAATAGTGGAGTCCCTTCCACTATTGATATATTTTCCCAGTGAGTGAAGACTACTTTGTTTCATCTGGAATACCCCCAATAATGGTTACTAGCAGGAGTTGTTTTGTAGAAAAATAGGTGATGGAGCTCATTACCATAACTCATAAGCATACGCCATCCCCCGACCAACCAAAAGCAACCTGATGCAAGAAAGGGGAGCCCTGGGCAAGTGAGGCCTCCTTGGACTGGCTGAAGATTGAGCTAGCCCAAGCAGGTCTCGCTCACCTGGGACTCTCCTTGCCCCCCCCCCCAGTCAAAAGGTCAGCAAGCCACCTGCCACCCCAAATCACATAAGAAGTGGAGAAGGGGTGGTGGGGGCTTCTCCAGGGGTTAATGAGGGCTGCTGGGGGCGTGGCAAAGCTCCTGGTGGCTGGCTGGCTTGCTGCCCGCTCTCCTAATCCAGGGATTGTTATGCAGCTGCACCTCCTATTCAATGGACAAGGTAGGTGGGGAGGAGGAAGGGGAACCCTCAGAAAGGTTCAGGAGCTGCGCTCCAGTGAGCTCCTGCTGAATTCAAGGCCTGCATTTGCACCTTTTGCTCCTAGGGCAGCTGGGTGCCGAGCTTGGGTGGGCTTTCTTTGGGTTTAGGTCTTTAGGTGGAGTCTGGTTGGGATTATGTCAAACCAGAAAGAAATGTCCATTTGAGAAGGCAAAGCAGAAACAGAGGGATGAACGCGGAGGCAATATCTATCGATGAAGCATGGATAGCGCTGAGTGCAGAAGTTCAAATAGCAGAAAATGAGGTTCAGGGGGATTAATTGAGGGAAGAGGTTTGCACTGAAGGAAGAAACAGTAGTGGGAGAGAAGCCATTAGGTAGGACTTAGCCAACTAGAAGTAAGACCCAGTGATTTCTGCTTTTACATTATAACTAGGCTCGCCTATAGCAAGAGACCTCCTGGTAAACCCTATTTTTTTGCCTCCCAGCGCCTAAAATGCTAATGGGAGAAAATGGTGAGAAATCGAGACTTGTACACTGGCATGGCAGCAGTGTGTGATGTCACTTCTGGGGAAAACCGGAAGTGAGGTCATGACACCATACACTTGAGAAGCTAGCTAGACCAACACCTTCTTGTAATGTGGGACCAACCATCCTCACCCTGTCTATGGTGTCAATGCACCCAGTGGACCAGAAGAGAGCATTGTAGAAGAAGAAGAAGAAGATATTGGATTTATATCCCGCCCTCCACTCTGAAGAGGCTCAGAGCGGCTCACAATCTCCTTTACCTTCCTCCCCACAACAGACACCCTGTGAGGTAGATGAAGATATTGGATTTATATCCCGCCCTCCACTCCGAAGAGTCTCAGAGCGGCTCACAATCTCCTTTCCCTTCCTCCCCCACAACAGACACCCTGTGAGGTGGGTGGGGCTGGAGAGGGCTCTCACAGCAGCTGCCCTTTCAAGGACAACCTCTGCCAGAGCTCTGGCTGACTCAAGGGCATGCTAGCAGGTGCAAGTGGAGGAGTGGGGAATCAAACCCGGTTCTCCCAGATAAGAGTCCGCGCACTTAACCACTACACCAAACTGGCTCTCCCTACACCAAACTAGGAAACAGATGCCTCAAGAAAGTGAGCCAATCTACACAGAGAGCCACTCTTTCACTCAGCAAAGGCTGAAGCTCAAGAGCCTTCGGCGGTTGGTCCTCCAGTAGAGCAGCCGCTTTATTGGAGGAAGGGGGCCTTACGTTGAATTCAAGTTCCCATTTGCCATCATGTGGGGACAATGGACCCATGATAGATTTGCTCCATCAGCTAGATAGGATCGCCAGCCTCCTGGTGGCACCCGCTGATGTTCCGCTATTACAATTGATCTCCAGATGATTACGAAGGAGATACTGGATTTATACCCCGCCCTTCACTCTGAACCTTACAATTGCCTTTACCTTCCTCCCCCCACAACAGGCACCCGGTGAGGTAGGTGAGGCTGAGAGAGCCCTCAGAAAATCTGCCCTTTCAAGGACAGCTCTGCAAGAGCTACGGCTGACCCAAGGCCATTCCAGCAGGTGGAAGCGGAGGAGTGGGGAATCAAACCCGGTGCTCCCAGATAAGAGTCCGCGCACTTAACCGCTACACCAAACTGGTTCCCCTGACCGAGATCAGTTCCCCTGAAACAAATGGCTGCTTAGCTGGATGGATTCTGTGGCATTATATCCTGCTAAGGTCCCCCCCTTCCCCAACCTCTGCCCTCCCCCGGATCCACCCCCTCCCCCAAAGCTCCCAATATTTCCCAAGCGAGACCAGGCAACCCTATGCCCCATCAACTAGAACCCACAGAGTCACTTAAAATATTATCTTGAGCAAGGGCGGAATTCTAGCAGGAGCTCCTTTGCATATTAGGCCACACACCCCTGATGTAGACAATCCTCCAATAGCTTACAAGGCTCTTTTTTTTTTGTAAACTCTTGGAGAACTGGCTACATCAGGAGGGTGTGGCCAAACATGCAAAGGAGCTCATGCTAGAATTCCTGATCTTGATGTTGTCTGAGAAGGGGTTTTTTGGAGACTTGCTGGAGCTTTGTGTGTGTGTGTGTGCGCCTTCTCTTTCGCTTTCCAAAAACAAGGATGCATTTGACTTCCCCATTAAGGATGCTGGGTAGGCAATTTCCTCTAATAGGAAGTGCTGTAATTAAAGCAACACTGTGCATTCGATAAACCCATAGGGACAGATCCTCAGCTTGCATAAATCAATGTAGCTGTGCTGGAGTCAATGGAGGTGCCTCAGTTTAGGCCAGCTGAAAGGCAGGGTGCGTGCTTGTTAATTGCTGTCAGTTCCACCCATGCAGCTGGGGTGAGCCCTGGCGACTAGAGAGAGAATTTAGCCGACCGCATTCAGATTGCCGCAGTGGAAACAGTTGTTCAAAGTTCTTTCGATTCGGTGAATGTGATGTGCGTCCTAAGAACACGCGCAGAGCCCTCCTGGATCATGACTGTAGTCCATATAGTCCAGCATCCCATCTCACACAGATGTAGTGATGGCTGCCGGAATCATCATGTTGGAAACATTGTGAGAGTTTTTTAAAATTTAAATCTATTTTAACCCCCTTCCCCCAGGGTGGGTAAGGTTGCCAAATACAATTCAAGAAATATCTGGGGACTTTGGGGGTGGAGCCAGGAGACCTTGGGGGTGGCACCAGGAGCAAGGTTGGGACAAGCATGATTGAACTCCAAAGGGAGTTCGGGCCATCGCATTTAAAAAGGCCGCACACCTTTGAAATGCCTTCCCTTCATTAGAAATAATGAAGGATAGGGGCACCTTCTTTAGGGGCTCATAGAACTGGCCCCCCTGGTCTAATCGTTTTGAAACTTGGAGGGTATTTTGAGGAGAGATACTGGATGATATGCAAAAAAATTCTATGCCTCTATCTCAAAACACAACCCCACCAGAGCCGCAGATACCCATGGATCAATTCTCTATTATACCCTATGGGAACCAGTCTCCATATGGAATAATGGAATGCCCAGCAAACATTCCACCACCACCACCACCACCCCGCTTTCTGATGACCCTGAAGTGGGGGAGGGCCTCCAAATCGGGGGATCCCCTGGCCCCACCTGGGGATTGGCAACCCTACGGGTGGGGGATTCCTTGCCCCAACAGGGATCTTGGCAGAGTTATGCATTTGTTTGCTCTCACCTGTAGGAGGATGGAAGGAAGCGGGGGCCGGAGGACGCAACAGTGAGAAAAGGGTGTCAAAGCTTGTTACATCCTTCACTCGCCTAATGGTATTAAAATGAAAGCAGAAGTAGCTCGCAAACAATCTTCAGATTGATTCTAACCCAATAAAAGCAAATATCTCCCGTTTTCTTTATCCCTGCCACCACCTCCTGGAAGGTTACAATGCTAATTTGTCTGGGGGAAGCGGATTTTATTGTCACGTTGCCAGATCACAAGTTTTAGACATGCAATGGTTGTTTTGCACAAAGTCTCCATGACCCCGGGGCTGCAGCATTACTGGCGTCACTTGTTTGGAGACCAAAATGTGAGTTGTGAGAGTCTAGTGAAATAATAATAATAATAATAATAATAATAATAATAATAATAATAATAATAATAATAATAATAATAATAATAATAATAATAATAATAATAATAATAATAATAATAATAATAATTCCAGATTAGAATAGCCAAAGAATGCCAATTGTACAAATGGAGGGAAAGTCCCCAAGTTGGTTGCAACTTGCATATTAAACACAGAGCCCTTGAATTATAGAGTTGAAAGGGACCTCAAGGGTCATCTAGTCCAACCCCCTGCACAGTGCAGGAAATTCACAAATGCCTCCCCCTAGATTCACAGAGTGGTAACACTGCAGAACTGCAATTGGAGCCCTCTGCTTATGACCTGAGTTTGAAGCTGGTTCAGGTAGCCGGCTCCAGGTTGACTCAGCCTTCCATCCTTCCGAGGTCAGTAAAATGAGAGGCAACGGCAAATCACCCCGTAAAAAGTCTGCCGTGAAAACGTTGTGAAGGCAACATCACCCCAGAGTAAAAAACAACTGGTGCTTGCACAGGGGACTACCTTTACCTTTTGATTGACAAGATCCACATTGCTGTCAGATGGCCATCCAGACTCTGTTTAAAAACCTCCAAGGAAGGAGAGCCCACCACCTCGCGAGAAAGCCTGTTCCACTGAGGAACCACTCTAACTGTCAGGAAGATCTTTCTAATGTTGAACTGGAAACTCTTTTGATTTACTTTCAACCTATTGGCTCTGGTCCTACCTTCTGGGGCTGCAGAAAACAATTTCACACCATGCAGAAAAGGGCAACTAGAATGATTAAAGGTTTGAAATATTTTCCCTATGAAGAAAGGATAAAACGCTTGGGGCTCTTTAGCTTGGAGAAACGTCGACTGCGGGGTGACATGATAGAGGTTTACAAGATTATGCATGGGATGGAGAAGGTAAAGAAAGTACTTTTCTCCCTTTCTCACAATACAAGAACTCGTGGGCATTCGATGAAATTGCTGAGCAGTCAGGTTAGAACGGATAAAAGGAGGTACTTCTTCACCCAAAGGGTGATTAACATGTGGAATTCACTGCCACAGGAGGTGGTGGCAGCTTCAAGAGGGGGTTAGATAAAAATATGGAGCAGAGGTCCATCAGTGGCTATTAGCCACAGTGTGTGTATATACATACATACATACATACCCAGGAGAGGAGGTATCCCTCGGAGGAAGTTTCAGGTTGGCAGTCTCCAGTCAGCCGAAGTTAAAGCTGCCTTCCAGGCAAAACTCCAGTCAAGAATTGAGGACCCCCAGTTGCCCCACAGACCCTTCTCCAGAAGCACTCTGGGAACACCTAAAAACTACCGTCCTGCAGATCTCTGAAGAAGTCCTCGGGTTCTCCACAAGGAAGAACAAGGACTGGTTTGATGAGAACAATCAAGAGATCCAAGATTTACTGGCGAAAAAGAGATCTGCCTACCAAGCACATCTTGCTCAGCCCTCCTGTCCCGGGAAAAAAGCAACCTTTCGCGCTGTATGTAGCAACCTCCAGTGCAAGCTTCGAGACATTCAGAACGAGTGGTGGACCAAGCTTGCTGAGAGAACCCAGCTGTGTGCAGACACTGGTGATTTAAGAGGGTTCTACGAAGCCCTGAAGGCAGTATATGGTCCATCATATCAGGCTCAGAGTCCCTTGCGTAGTGCAGACGGCCAAGTGCTCCTCACAGACAAGGCATCCATATTGAACCGGTGGTCGGAGTATTTTCAGGTTCTCTTCAGTGCCAACCACGTAGTTCAAGATTCAGCAATTCACCTCACCCCACTTCAACCAGTGAAAACAGAGTTGGATGAGATCCCCACTCTAGAAGAGACCGTTAAAGCCATCAAGCAACTGAAAAGTGGCAAGGCAGCAGGAGTTGATGGAATTCCACCAGAGATCTGGAAGCATGGGGGCACAGTACTACATAGCTCACTTCACAAAGTACTTGTCACCTGCTGGGAACAAGGCAAATTACCACAGGACTTTCGCGATGCAATCATCATCACCCTATACAAGAACAAAGGGGAAAAGTCAGACTGCTCCAACTACCGGGGGATAACCCTGCTCTCCATCGCAGGCAAAATCCTTGCCAGAATACTCCTAAACAGACTGGTGCCCGCCATTGCAGAAGAACTCCTCCCAGAGAGCCAGTGCGGCTTCAGAGCTAACAGGAGCACCACCGACATGGTATTTGTTCTCAGGCAGCTCCAAGAGAAATGCAGGGAACAAAAAAAGGCTCTGTATGTGACTTTTGTCGACCTTACCAAAGCTTTCAATACCGTTAGCAGGAAAGGCCTGTGGCAAATCTTGGAACGTTTAGGATGTCCCCCAAGGTTCCTCAGCATGATCATCCAGCTACACGAAGACCAACGAGGCCAAGTCAGACACTGCAACGACCTCTCGGAGACCTTCCCAATAGGCACAGGTGTAAAGCAAGGCTGCGTTCTCGCGCCAACTCTCTTTACGATCTTCTTTAGCATGATGCTTCAAAGAGCCGCAGTAGATCTAGATGATGACGATGGTGTCTACATCCGCTATCGCACCGATGGCAGCCTGTTCAACCTGAGGCGACTAAAGGCCCACTCCAAGACAATGGAAAAACTCATCCGAGAGCTACTGTTTGCTGATGATGCTGCACTCGTCTCCCACTCGGTATCAGCTCTGCAGCATATGATGTCCTGCTTTGCAGAGGCTGCCAAGCTATTCGGCCTAGAAGTTAGTCTGAAGAAGACAGAAGTTCTCCACCAGCCTGTACCCCAGGAAGATTATCACCCTCCCTGCATCACTGTGGGTGAATCAGTTCTGAAGACAGTCCAGCAGTTCAGCTACCTGGGGTGCATCATCTCCTCAGATGCTAAGATCGACAAGGAGATCGACAACAGGCTGGCAAAGGCAAACCGTGCCTTTGGCCGACTGCACAAAAGAGTGTGGAGCAACAAGCATCTTAAAAAAGGCACAAAGATCAATGTTTACAAAGCGGTTGTGATGACAACCCTCATCTACGGCTCCGAATCGTGGGTTTTATACCGTCATCACCTGCGACTCCTTGAGCGCTTTCATCAGCGCTGCCTTCGCACCATCCTCAACATCCACTGGAGTGACTTTGTGACCAACACTGAAGTTCTCAAGCGGGCAGAGGTTACCAGCATTGAGGCACTGCTGTTGAAGACGCAGCTGCGCTGGGCAGGGCATATTTCTAGGATGGAAAACCACCGCCTTCCCAAGATTGCCCTGTATGGCGAACTCTCCACCGGCCATCGAAATAGAGGGGCACCAAAGAAGAGGTACAAGGACTCCTTGAAGAAATCCCTTGGCACCTGTCGCATCAACCATCACCAGTGGTCTGACCTAGCCTCAGATCGCAAAGCATGGAGGCACACCATCCACCAGGCTGTCTCTTCTTTTGAGAACGCACGCATAGCTGGTCTTGAGGACAAAAGGAGATTGAGGAAGAATCGCACTGCTACAGCACCAACCCTAAATCAGACTTTTCCTTGCAGCCACTGTGGCCGGACCTGCCTGTCCCGCATTGGTCTTGTCAGCCACCAGCGAGCCTGCAGCAGACGTGGACTATTGCACCCTTCTTAAATCTTCGTTCGCGAAGCCAAGCCAAGAGAGACATATATATATAAAATTTTGGCCACTGTGTGACACAGAGTGTTGGACTGGATGGGCCATTGGCCTGATCCAACATGGCTTCTCTTATGTTCTTATGTTCTTATCCTCTAGAGGACAGCCCTTCAAATACTTGAAAATGGTGATCCTATCACCTCTCAGCGTCCTTCTCTCCAGGCTAAACATATCTTGATTCAAAAATGTTCTTAACAGTCTGTCCAGAAGTGTATCCATTCATGAACTGTTTGAAAGTTCATGGAAAGTTTGTTCCAGTTGACTTGCCCCAAACTTTGTATTTTGTGAACCATGAACCAGTCAAAATTCATCATAAACTTTCATTTGAGAGCCAGTTCATGTTCCCCCTTGGAGGACTGGTTACATCAGGTGTGTGCAGGGCCGTAGCCAGAAAATTTTAGGTAGAGGGGCCCCCTGCTGTGGCGGCCTCCACTCTCTCCACCGCCGCTGTTTTGGTGGCCCCAGATCTCCCCACCACTCTGTCCACCCCACCTTCCTCTGTAGCGCCTCCCCCCTCCCTCCCTGTCACCGACCCACCTCCAGAGGAGGGCGACAAAGATGGTGAGGCGTCTGGAGAGGAAAGCTTGAAGGAGCTGGGGATGTTTAGCCTGCAGAGGAGATGGCTGAGAGGTGATATGATCACCATCTGCAAGTACTTAAAGGGCTGTCATCTAGAGGATGGTGTGAAATTGTTTTCTCTGGCCCCAGAAGGTAGGACCAGAATCAACAGGTTGAAGGTAAATCAAAAGAGTTTCCGTGTCAACATGAGGAAGAACTTCCTGACCATTAGAGCAATTCCTCAGTGGAACAGGCTTCCTCAGGAGGTAGTGGGCTCTCCTTCTTTGGAGGTTTTTAAACAGAGACTAGATGGCCATCTGACAGCGATGAAGATCCTTTGAATTTGGGGTAGGTATTTGTGGGTTTCCTGCATTGTGCAGGGGGTTGGACGAGATGACCCTGGAGGCCCCTTCCAACTCTATGATTCTATGATTCCATGATTCTATCTGGTAAAGTGCCAGATCCTGGGGCTCTTTGAAGGAGGGCCCCCCTGACCGATCAGCTGATTGGCGTGAAAAGCGCTCTGAGGCTGGCGGCTCCTATGCCGGCTTTCCGGCACTCACAGCACATTCAGTGCTGGGACACCAGTGGCGGGAAGGACCAGCTGATCCTTCCCACCGCCAGCACCCCAGCGCTGAAGTGCTGAGAGCGCCAGAAAGTCGGCATAGGAGCCGCTGGCCTCAGCACTGCTCTTCCCGCCGATCAACTGATCGGTGAGGGAGGGGCCTCCTTGGAAGAGCCCTGGGAGCCAGTGCTTTCCCAGGTGTGTGGGTGGGAGGGAGGGGGAGGTGCTGTGGAGGACAGAGCAGTGGGCAGATCGGGGACCATCAGAGTAGCGACGGTGGAGAGAGCAGGGCCTGTGGGAGTGGCGGGGAGAGGAGGGATGGAGAAAGCAATGGCAGCAGTGGAGATAGTGGGGCAGTAAAAGGAGGGGCTATGTAGTTGAAAGGGGGGTTGGATGGAGGGACCTAGCCCCCCCCCCCCCATGGCTACAGGCATGACTGGGTGTGTGGCCTAATATGCAAAGAAGCTGCTGTTAGAATTTCATCCCTGGTTCAAACCACAGGAGACTGCTAGGTGCTAACAGTCAGGTGCTAGCCTGACTGTGAGAACATACAATAGAAGACTCCATCATGCAAAGAGGGGGGGGGGGAGAAGCAACGCAGAAATCTAGCACGATAGGAAAAGGATTTAATACGTTTTTAAACATTGATTTTTCGATGGAAGAGCAAAAGTCCAGTAACGCCTTAAAGATGAACAAAATCTATCTATCTATCTATCTATCTATCTATCTATCTATCTATCTATCTATCTATCTATCTGTCTGTCTGTCTGTCTGTCTGTCTGTCTGTCTGTCTGTCTGTCTGTCTGTCTGTCTGTCTGCCTGCCTGCCTGCCTGCCTGCCTGCCTGCCTGCCTGCCTGCCTGCCTGCCTGCCTGCCTGCCTGCCTGCCTGCCTGTCTGTCTGTCTGTCTGTCTGTCTGTCTGTCTGTCTGTCTGTCTATCTATCTATCTATCTATCTATCTATCTATCTATCTATCTATCTATCTATCTATCTATCTATCTATCTATCTATCTATCTACAATGAATATAATCTCCTCTGTATTTTTCAGAACTGTTTTTCTTTCGACGATCTGTTTTTTTTTTTTATCTTTGCTTTGCTCCTGAAGGATCGGAAGCTTTGAGGCCAGGTTTCAGCTTGAAAAGGGACTGTCCCCTGTGTGCTTTCTGCTGATTCGGACTCGGAGCGTTTTTAAGACAGCCAAGAGTTTCCGCCCGGCCTCACGATGGCCCGCCAGTGAATCACTAGAAATGGGACAGGAGTTTGACTGGGTGGCCCAATCCGTCCTCTCACTTCGCAGCCGGGCTGAACTCATTTCCTTCGAAGCCATTACCTCGCGACTGATGAGGGATCTGCCCTTGAACGCTGCCAAGCGAAAGTGGTTCTACGACCTCCCCCGGCAGCCTGTTCAGCGCCTCTAACTGTCCTAATAGTTATAAAGTTTGTCTTAATAATTAACTTAAATTTCCCCTTTGCTGCCTCTCCATCCCATTCCTTCTTGTTCTGACCTTGGTGGCTAATTAGAATAATTGCCCCCTGCGTTCATTACCTCTCCTCTTTATGCATTTGGAGCAGACAGCTTCTTGGGACATGAGATGGAATCTTAATTCCAATTATCTACAAATTGTGGGGAGTGGGGGTTTGATCCTTCGGTGGAGGCCTGGTGGATTCAGTGCGGCCTTCTATTAATGGACAGCTGAAACATACCAGGCATGTTTATTTTTCAGACTTAATGTTTCCAATTTCCCCCCTCCTGTTAGAATTGGAAGAAGAAGACTGCAGATTTATACCCCACCCTTCTCTTTGATCAGAGACTCAGAGCGGCTTACAATCGCCTCGATCTTCTTCCTCCCACAACAGACACCCTGTGAGGGGAGTGTGGCTGAGAGGGCTCTCACAGCAGCTGCCCTTCCAAGGATAGAGACTCAGAGCGGCTTACAATCTCCTATATCTTCTCCCCCCACAACAGACACCATGGGAGGTGGGTGGGGCTGAGAGGGCTCTCCCAGCTGCTGCCCTTTCAAGGACAGAGACTCAGAGCGGCTCACTATCTCCTATATCTTCTCCCCCCACAACAGACACTCTGTGAGGTGGGTGGGGCTGGAGAGGGCACTCACAGCAGCTGCCCTTTCAAGGACAACCTCTGCCAGAGCTATGGCTGACCCAAGCCCATTCCAGCTTGTGCAAGTGGAGGAGTGGAGAATCAAACCCGGTTCTCCCAGATAAGAGTCAGCACACTTAACCACTACACCAGACTAGAAGGAGATAATGTGGCTTAGTGGCTAGAGCAGAGGTCCCCAACGGGGTGTCCACCGGCTCCATGGTGCTCGCCGGCACCTTTTCTCATGCCCACTGAGTGGCTATAGATCAGGGGTGTCGAACTCATTTGTTATGAGGGCCAAATTTGACATAAAAGAGACCTTCTTGGGCTTGCCCATATCAGGTTGGGCCGGGCCGTGTGTGTAACTTGTTTAAGATTAGATAGCAGAGATATAAACTTTACAAAGAACACAAACTTCATTATGTTTTTAAAAGAAAACCTTAAAAAGGCAAAGGTAGTCCCCTGTGCAAGCACCAGTCATTTCCGACTCTGGGGTGGCGCTGCTTTCACAACTTTTTCACGGCAGACTTTTGACGGGGTGGTTTGCCCTTGCCTTCCCCAGTCATCTACACTTTCCCCCCAGCGAGCTGGGGACTCCTTTTACCGACCTTAGAAGAATGGAAGGCTGATTCAACCAGGAGCTGACTACCTGAACCAGCTTCCGCTGGGATCGAACGCAGGTCGTGAGCAGAGGGCTCCGACTGCAGTACTAGAACATGCTTAAAATGTTAGTGCTCATTGGTCTTAAAGGTGCTTTCTTTGTATGTCTCCAATGGGATCCAGGAAACTGGGCAAAGGAAGCTCTGGCTCTTTCCTTCCTTCCCCAAGGAGAGAGGCTTGGCTCAGTCGCTCTGCTGCGTAATTCAGAAAGCCTGGGAAAACAAATTTTTCCTTCCTTCCCCCTTCCTCCCCAAGGCAGGAGCCTCAGCCAATGGAGAAAACAGAGGTTTTGCTCTGAGGCTCCTGTACAATTGAGCAAGCCTTGCAAAGCAAGCTGTTATGCAGAAGGAAGCAAGAGAGAGGGAGAAGGAAGCAGATGACAGCCAGTTGCTCAGGGGCCTGTTAGGAGCCCTTTGGAGGCCTGATTTGGCCCCTTGGCCGCATGTTTGACACCCCTGCTTTAGATAGTGGAGTTTTTGCCCAGCATGGCTTCAGATTTGCTATTGTAAAATGAGTACAGCCAGCTCTGAATCAACTGAGAGCCAGTTTGGTGTAGTGGTTAAGTCTGTAGACTCTTATCTGGGAGAACCGGGTTTGATTCCCCACTCCTCCACTTGCACCAGCTGGAATGGCCTTGGGTCAGCCATAGCTCTGGTCGAGGTTGTCCTTGAAGGGGCAGCTGCTGTGAGAGCCCTCTCAGCCCCACCCTCCTCACAGGGTGTCTGTTGTGGGGGAGAAGATATGAGAGATTGTAAGCCGCTCTGAGACTCTGATTCAGAGAGAAGGGTGGGGTATAAATCTACAGTCTTCTTCTTCTTCTTTATTGCAAGAAGAAATAGTCACAAACAGCACAAGCCACCCTGTCCATGGTTAACCATGCCACCCCTACCCCCCAGCAGCAAACACCTATGGGCTCATTCCAGAATCCTTCATTTGCATTTCTTTGTTACAAGTAGTTAAATGCCTCACATCCTGATTGGCCAGTTCTTCTAGGCTTCAGGATCCTGGTTTGCAAGGAGTGCCTGACTCAAGCTCAGGCAACAAGAACCCAGTGAGATGCAATGCATAACATTGACCATGAAGAAGAAGAGTTGGTTTTTGTATGTACCCCACCCTTCACTACCCGAAAGCATCTCAGAGAGGCTTACAATCGCCTTCCCTTCCTCTCCCCACCACAGACACCGTGTGAGGTAGGCGGGACCGAGATAACTGCTCTTGGGAGAACAGGTCTGAGAGAACACATGGGTGACCCAAGCTCACTTAGTTGGCTGCTTTCTAGTTCATAAAAAAAAATTGAAAGTATGGCTTTGGGAAAGTCAACAGTTATAACTTTCACTTTCCTTATTTTTGTCGAGTTCTGAGATTCCGGCTTAGCTGAACCAAGGACTCTTGTCAAATTTAGTGACGGCTCCGGTTCAGTCAGAAAGTTCAAGTTCCTTTTATGCTGCACAGCATGAAATTGCAGTCAAGTCTCCCCCCTCACCCTCGACCAACATAATGAAATGCAACGGTAAAATTGATGTCTGCCTTTTGGTTTTGTTTGTTTGTTGTGCATAGAAGATTGCATTAAAGCGGCGTTGGGTGCTAACGTAGCAAACGGCATTAAAATAGTCTAAAATGCCATAGCAGAAATGAACAAAATGGGAAATCTAGCAAAGAAAATGAGCGAGATTAAAATATTCGGAACGAGGAGACATAAAACTAAAAGAAATAAACAATAAGTGGCCTATTCATACATCCCATGATGAAAAACCCGAGGAATGTCAAGGGAATCTGTTAGTAGCTCTGTTCTAAGACTTACCATTTGCTGGCTCCAGATGAGAGTCCTGAGTCTGTTAAGATTCTGGTGGTCGCATAGCGTCCCCCTCCAGCTTCTTCCCCCTCCCCACTGATCAGCTGACTGGTGCGGGGATTTATCAGCAGTGGGGAAGGCATCACCCAACATGGAAGCAACGTGGGGTGATGTCACTTCCATTACAAATAGGGTTGCCAAGTCCAATTCAAGAAATATCTGGGGACTTTGGGGGTGGAGCCAGGAGACTTTGGGGGCGGAGCCAGGGACAAGGTTGTGACAAGCATAATTGAACTCCAAGGGAGTTCTGGCCATCACATTTCAAGGGATCGCACACCTTTTTAAATGTCTTCCTTCTATAGGAAATAAAGGATAGGGGAACCTTATTTTGGGGCTCATAGAATTCGACCCCCTGGTCCAATCGTTTTGAAACTTGAGGGGTACTTTGGGGAGAGGCACTAGATACTATACTGAAAATTTGGTGCCTCTACCTCAAAAAACAGCTCCCCCAGAGCCCCCGAAACCTCCAGATCAATTCCCCATTATACCCTATGAGTATTCACCTCCACATAGGGAATAATGATGTGCTCAGCAGACGTTTCCCCCCCTCCTTTCTGGCTACTCTGAAGTGAGGGATTAGCCTCTTTACTCACGAGTTGCTGCCAACTTCTTCAAAGTAACACAGACACACCATCCCAAGAGAAAGCCTGCTTTGGCAGGGAGGGCGGGATATAAATACGAAAAATAAATAAATAAATAAATCGGAGACTGAAGCCTCCGGAGGTGGAAAGTTATATGTTGGCTGTAGGGGTGGGGCTTCCCCCCCACCGGCCAGCTGACTGGGGGTGGGAAGGAGCCTGGGAAAGCGGAAGAACCCCCACTGGGACCTGGGGATTGGCAAGCCTAATTACAAACCCACCAATTTGTCTCTTTGGCGCTCCATAATACTGACAAATTTCTCCCCCAATGCCATAGTTCAAAGGAATCTACTTTCTCCCTGTCAGCACACTTTTGTGCAGGCCTCATTTTGGGCCAGAGTACATAGGAGAAGAACTCCGCAACCTCTAAATTTTATTGTGCTCTTTCTTCTTTTATTGTGCTCTTTCTTTCTTCACCCCCCCCCCCACAAAAAAAAAAACCTTGCTTCTGGGCTTCATTGTTCAAACCCCCCGGGAGAATTTTGCGGAACTCTAAGATCTGGCAAACTTTCTAATACTTTCCCCCACAAAAAATGGAGAAGTAACCGAAACATATAAAGCAGACAGATGGAAATCTTCATCATGCCACTGCAGCCACACTGTAACTCCCAAGCTTAAGAGCATATAGAATCATAGAGTTGGAAGGGACCTCCAGGACCTCTTTTTCTACAAAATGACCCCTGCATTTCGTGTATCTTTCCCAGCTCTCTTTTACCCTTTGAGGCAGGGCAACCAAAGATATATTCGGTATTCTAAGTGGATCCGCCCCATAGATTTAAGGGACCTCCAGGGTCATCTAGTCCAACCCCTTACACAATGCAGGAAACTCCAACCCCTTACACAGTGCAGGAAACCTCCCCCTAAATTCACAGGATTCTTACAGGAGAACCAGTTTGGTGTAGTGGTTAAGTGTACAAACTCTTATCTTGGAGAACCCGGTTTGATTCCCCACTCCTTCACTTGCACCTGCTGAAACAGCCTTGGGTTAGCCATAGCTCCGGCAGAGGTTGTCCTTGAAAGGGCAGCTGCTGTGAGAGCCCTCTCAGCCCCACCCACCTCACAGGGTGTCTGTTGTGGGGGAGGGAGATATAGGAGATTGTACGCCGCTCTGAGTCTCTGATTCAGAGAGAAGGTCGGGTTATAAATCTGCAATGCTTCTTCTTCTTCTTCTCATTGCCATCAGATGGCCATCAAGCCTCTGCTTAGAAACCTCCAAGGAAGGAGAGCCCACCACCTCCTGATGATGCCTGTTCCACTGAGAAACTGCTCTAATGGTCAAGAAGTTCTTCCTAACGTTGAGCCGAAAACTCTTCTGATTTAATTTCAACCCGTTGGTTCTGGTCCTACCTTCTGGGGCCACAGAAAACAATTTCACCCCATCCTCTAGATGACAGCCTTTCATAGAGTTGGAACGGATCTCCAAGGTCATCTAGTCCAACCCCCTGCACAATGCAGGAAACCCACAAATACCTACACCAAATTCACAGGATCTTCATCACTGTCAGATGGCCATCTAGCCTCTGCTTAAAAACCTCCAAGGAGGGAAAGTCCACGACCTCCCGAGGAAGCCTGTTCCACCAAGGAACCTCTCTAACGGTCAGGAAGTTCTTCCTAATGTTGAGCCAGAAACTCTTTTGATTTAATTTCAACCCATTGGTTCTGGCCCTCCCTTGTGGGGCCATAGAAAACAATTCCACACCATCCTCTATATGACAGCACTTCAAGAACTTGAAAATGGTGATCATATCAGCTCTCAGCCTTCTCCTCTCCTGGCTAAACATGCCCAGCTCCTTCAGCCTTTCTTCATAGGACTTGGTCTCCCTATATCTTGTTTAATAACAGATGACATTCATTCCTGGGGAATCCAAGGGAGGGCTGTATGATATGGACCCAGGGAGAAACCAAGGATTGACTTTTCCAATTCGAAAGCAGTTCATCCATCAGTGATGCAGAGTATAAGCTTAGCATTCACTCATGCGGCAGGCGGGAATCAGTTAATTGCTTGGATGGTCTTCCTATATTTAAAGAAACCCATTTCGACTTGAGCTGGTGTGAAATCGATCACTTAAAAAGTAGGGGATAAACTATAGGTAAAGCCTGTCTGTAAATTATTAACAAGATTGGGCTTTCTATTTTTCAGGAAAGGGTCTGGGTGAAGGCACATCCGCACTAAAGATGATCAAAAGAAGTTTGGTATTTAAAAAAAAAAAGTGCAACAACTAGATCTGGACTTTCTCCAATGCTATAATATCCTT
Source organism: Heteronotia binoei (assembly GCF_032191835.1). NCBI lineage: Eukaryota > Metazoa > Chordata > Lepidosauria > Squamata > Gekkonidae > Heteronotia > Heteronotia binoei. The sequence continues at coordinate 177,476,801 of NC_083226.1, forward strand.
TTTGAGGTGCGGCGACCAGAACTGCACACAGTACTCCAAATGAGACCGCACCATCGATTTATACAGGGGCATTATATCCCGCCCCCCACTCCAAAGAGTCTCAGAGAGGCTCACAATCTCCTTTACCTTCCTCCCCCACAACAGTCACCCTGTGAGGTAGATAAAGATATTGGATTTATATCCTGCCCTCCACTCCGAAGAGTCTCAGAGCGGCTCACAATCTCCTTTCTCTTCCTCCCCCACAACAGACACCCTGTGAGGTGGGTGGGGCTGAGAGGGCTCTCACAGCAGCTGCCCTTTCAAGGACAACTCCTAGGAGAGCTAGGGCTGACCCAAGGCCATTCCAGCAGCTGCAAGCGGAGGAGTGGGGAATCAAACCCGGTTCTCCCAGATAAGAGTCCGCACACTTCACAACTACACCAAACTGGCTCTCCCCCCTCCTACTTCTCCTAGATTCCCCCCTCCTACTTCTCAATTTCTTAACGGTGGGGGATTCAGGCAGTTCATCTTATTTGATTTATATCCCGCCCTCCCCACTGAAGCAGGCTCAGGGCGGCTCACAAACATAATAGAAGAACAATAAAAAAAACAGTTAAGTTAAACAAAACGTTAAAAGAAACCATTTTAAACAGTTTAAACCATTTGGTGCTAATTCCGTACGATTTAGGATGGCGTTCGGTGTCCTCGGGCATCCAAATTGGGTCTAATATCGTGGCGGTGGTCGTCATTCAGTTAAAAGCAACCTGAAATGATATAATCTTGCAAGCCTTGCAGAACTGGGCAAAGTTTCATAAGGCTCTGACTTCCTAAGGCAGTTGGGTCCACCAAGGGGGTGCCGCGATGGAGAAGGCTCTTTCTCGAGTTGTTTTCAGTCTCACCTCCCTCAGCCAGGGGATCGATAATAGATTTTGTGTTCCTGATCAAAGTACCCTCTGGGGAACATGCGGGGAGAGACGGTCCCTAAGGTAGGCAGGTCCTCGGCCATATAGAGGATGGGAGGTTTACCTGCCACAGGTGGACAAATAGCAAGCCTAGCGATTGACCATCTGATGGGAGACATGAGGAGACATTAATGACAAAAAGGAATAAAAGCTAGTGAGGGTTGCTTTTGGTTTCCGAGTTGACTTTCGGTGTTTATCTGTACCTGTCAGCTATGATTAATGTCGTTCTGACTAAGGATGTGAGTACCCTTCTACCCAGGAGCGATTCTGCTATTTGTCTTGTTTTCTTCACTATTCCTCAGCCTTTTTTGCCCGAGCCAGAACTTCAAAATTTCACTCTAGGTGCCTGTCATTACCAACGTGGGGAGAGGCCCCTGAGAAATTTCAGTTGTCTTAATAAATGGTGTTTTTGTTGTTTCCTTTAAAAATCTTCAAATGTTCTTGTCAAAGAATCCTCACGTTCACAGGAGACTTCATCTAAGGAAGCTTTTCTTCTCGGATGATGTCACAGTTGCCCAGCTAATGGGGGCTTTTGCTTTTTAGAATTCTCCCTGAAAACAAGGAGTGCAAGTGTAAAAGGCACCTATTGGTCAACGACTGTGCAGTCACTGATGAAAGCCTACATAACGTGAGCAGCCCAATGCAAAGCTATACTCTATACCAGGGGTAGCCAAACTTGCTTAATGTTAGAGTCACATAGAATAAACATCAAATGTTTGAGACCCACAAGGGAGTGAGGGAGAGAGGGAGGGAGTAAGGAAGGAAGGGAGGAAGGAAGGAGGAAGGAAGGAAGGAAGGAAGGAAGGAAGGAAGGAAGGAAGGAAGGAAGGAAGGAAGGAAGGGAGGAAGGGAGGAAGAAAGGGAGGGAGGGAGGAAGGAAGGAAGGAAGGAAGGAAGGAAGGAAGGAAGGAAGGAAGGAAGGGAGGGAGGGAGGGAGGGAGGGAGGGAGGAAGAAAGGGAGGGAGGGAGGAAGGAAGGAAGGAAGGGAGGGAGGGAGGGAGGGGAGGGAGGAAGAAAGGGAGGGAGGGAGGAAGGGAGGGAGGAAGGGAGAGACGGAGGGAGGGAGGAAGAAAGGGAGGGAGGGAGGAAGGAAGGAAGGAAGGAAGGAAGGGAGGGAGGGAGGGAGGAAGAAAGGGAGGGAGGGAGGGAGCGAGCAAGGAAGGAAGGGAGAGAGAGGAGGGAGGGAGGGGGAGGGAGGAAGAGAGGGAGGGAGGAAGAGAGGGAGGGAGGGAGGAAGGAAGGGAGGGAAGGAGGGAGGGAGGAAGAAATGGAGGGAGGGAGCGAGCAAGGAAGGAAGGGAGAGAGAGAGGAGGGAGGGAGGGGGAAGGAAGGAAGGAGGGAGGGAGGGAGGGAAATAATGCAACTTTAAATGCATTCTCCAAGCTGCTGGATTGGCTTGGAGAAGTGCCTTAAAGAGACAAATTCCTTCCCCAAGCCAGCTGATGGTGCAGTGGGGGCTTTGAGAGCCACACAAGATTTGTGAAAGAGCCACATGTGGCTCCTGAGCCACAGTTTGGCCACCCCTGCTCTATACAGACTGATGAGTGCTACCCTTGGCACTTCTGGGCTGCTCTAGGAATAAGTCAGGAACTCTGTGGTCAGAACTTTTTTTTCTCCTGGGATTTTGTTCCCATTCAACCCTCCCGCTCGTTGCCATGTACTGTTTATCAGCCCTAAACCAGAGTCTAGTCAAAACAGCAGGAAACAAATAGGGCATTAGCTAGAATTGCACTGTACATAATGAAAAATAAACAGGAACTTTGTGGCATGTTAAAGGCAACACATTTTTTTTATTCTCACTCAAACAGAGAAGTGTTAAGGGAAAGCAGAAGATTGCAGATTTATACCCCGCCCTTCACTCTGAATCAGAGTCTCAGACCGGCTTAAAATCTCCTATATCTTCTTCCCCCACAGCAGACACCCTGTGAGGTAGGTGGGGCTGAGAGAGCTCTCACAGCATCTGCCCTTTCAAGGACAGAGAGTCAGAGCGGCTTACAATCTCCTATATCTTCTTCCCCCACAACAGACACCCAGTGAGGTGTGTGGGGCTGAGAGGGCCCTCACAGCAGCTGCCCTTTCAAGGACAGAGACTCAGAGCGGCTTACAATCTCCTATATCTTCTCCCCCCACAACAGACACCCTGTGAGGTGGGTGGGGCTGAGAGGGCCCTCACAGCAGCTGCCCTTTCAAGGACAGAGACTCAGAGCAGCTTACAATCACCTCTATCTTCTCCCCCCCCCACAACAGACACCCTGTGAGGTGGGTGGGGCTGAGAGGGCTCTTACAGCAGCTGCCCTTTCAAGGACAACGTGAGGGCTATGGCTGACCCAAGGCCATTCCAGCAGCTGCAAGTGGAGGAATGGGGAATCAAACTCGGTTCTCCCATATAAGAGTCCGCGCACTTAACCGCTACACCAAACTGACTGAAGAAGCCCTTTCACTTAAAGATCTGCATTGCCTTCATTTGCCCTTGCCCTTAATTATCTTCACTGATACATTGCGGTGGTGGAAAGGACCATCAAGTTGCAGCTGGCTTACAACAGCTCTGTAGGGTTTTGAAGGCAGGAGACCTTCAGAGGTGGTGTGCTATTGCCGACCTCTGTGTTGTGACCCGGACCGGCTCTATCATAAGGCAAACAAGGCTAGGGTGCCAACCTTCTGGGGGTGCTGAATTGGGCAACCCCCCCCCCCCCCCATGTGACTCAGTAACGTTATCAGTACAGGGGGGATGCCAGAAGTTAACCTTGCCTAGGTGGCCAGACAGTCTACAGCTGGCCCTGGTTGTGATCTTGGACTTCCTTGGTGGTCTCCCACCAAAAATACTAACCAGGTTGGATCCTGCTTACTTTCCAGGGCTTTTTTGCAGCAGGAACTCCTTTGTATACTAGACCACGCAACCCTGATGTAGCCAATCCTCCAAGGGCTCTTAGTACAGGACCGATTGTAAGCTCCAGGAGGATTGGCTACATCAGGGGTTGTGACCTAATATGCAAAGGAGTCCTTGCTACAAAAAAACCCCATCACCTTGTGTAATGTACTCGGAGACGAGACGTATTGAAGGCAACGTACTTTATTAGTTGGTACATCACAAGAATGGCTCACGCGGGCCGGGACCCGCTTAATATATGCTTCATCCCGGAACGGCCCCCCAGACTGGCCAGCCCAATCCTGGCCAGTCAAACTTCCCGCCACTGATGGTGATTGGCGGAGAGCCTTCGCGCGCTTGGCCCGGCGACCTGGGACTTCCCCTGGTCGCCTGTGCCACGCGGTGCTTCATTCAGCACGATACACAACACCTTGTGAGTTTCCAAAAGCTAACAAGATCAAGCAAACCTGGCCCATCCATGATAAGTAAACTGTACAGGGGTGGAATTTTAGCAGAGTGTTAAAGCTGCGGTACTGCAGTCCTAAGCTCTGCTCACGACCTGAGTTTGATCCCTGGAAGAAGCTGGGTTTTCAGGTAGCCAGCTCGAGGTTGACTCAGCCTTTCATCCTTCCGAGGTTGGTCAAATGAGTACCCAGCTTGCTGGGGGGAAAGTGGAGATGACTGGGGAAGGCCATGGCAAACCACCCCGTAAAAAAAGTCTGCTGTGAAAACGTTGGGAAAGCAACATCACCGCAGAGTCGGAAACGACTGGTGCTTGCACAGGGGACCTTTCCTTTTCCTTTTCATATTAGGTCCCACCACCTTGATATAGCCAATCCTCCAAGAGCTTACAAAAAAGAACCTTGTAAACTCTCGGAGGACTGGCTACATCAGGGGTGTGCGGCCTAATATGCGAAGGAGCTCCTGCTAGAATTCTGCCCCTGAGTAATTCCTTTATGTGCAAGCATAGGCAGCTTCAAGAGAAGGCTGGATAAACATAGGAAAAAGAAGTCCATCAGTGGCTATTTTAAAAGTAAAAGTAGTCCCCTGCGCAAGCACGAGTCGTTTTTGACTCTGGGGTGACGTTGCTTTCACAACATTTTCACGGCAGACTTTTTACGGAGTGGTTTGCCATTGCCCCATATTGTCTGGGGCAGTGATGCTCTGTATTCTTGGTGCTTGGGAAGGACAACAGTGGAAGGGTTTCTAATGTTCTGGCCTCACTGCTGGACCTCCTGATGGCACCTGGTGTTTCTTTTCTCTTTTTTTTGGCCACAGTGACACAGTGTGTTGGACTGGATGGGCCATTGGCCTGGTCCAACATGCCTTCTCTTATGTGACACAGAGTGTTGGACTGGATGGGCCATTGGCCTGATCCAACATGGTTTCTCTTATGTGACACAGAGTGTTGGACTGGATGGGCCATTGGCTTGATCCAACATGGCTTCTCTTATGTGACACAGAGTGTTGGACTGGATGGGCCATCGGCTTGATCCAACATGGTTTCTCTTATGTTTTTATGTGACACAGAGTGTTGGACTGGATGGGCCATCGGCCTGATCCAACATGGCTTCTCTTATGTGACACAGAGTGTTGCACTGGATGGGCCATTGGCCTGATCCAACATGGCTTCTCTTATGTTCTTATGTGACACAGAGAGTTGGACTGGATGGGCCATTGTCCTGATCCAACATGGCTTCTCTTATGTTCTTATGTTCTTTTCTGTGTGGACTTAATATTCTTCTGCAGTGTTTGAGAAGACTCGATCCAGAATTCAGTAGGTGCAACCTCCCGCTTGTTTCTCATGCTATGCTATCTTCCTTCCACAACCCCCTTTTCTTTCCTCCTCTCCCCTTCTTCTTTTTGTTGATTCTTGATTCCCCCCTCCTCTTTTCATCCCTTACCTCTTTGTTCCTTCTCCTTAGAGGACCCTTCTGCCCAGACGTGATTCCTTCTTCTTCTTCTTTTTTTTTTTGGTCTGTGTGTGTTTCATTTTTTTTTGCTGCCTCAAACTCATTATTTCTTTTGATGACCTGCATTCATCGTTCTAATAATTCAGATATAAAAGGGAGACAGTATGTAAAGGGAATATTTAATAGCTTCCCCCCCTTAATATTTCAGACTGGCAATAGAAGCCGGCGTTCTTAGAGGGGCAACTGCTTGGACAGACTTCTGAGAAAACTGATGTGGAAATTAACGGCAAGGATCCCACCGCCGGTGACATGTAATTAAATATATAAGTTGGATCTGGTAGCCCTTCTTCAACTCCGTGGGATGGACTCTTGTGGAAACAGGCATGGTTTGTTTGACGAAAAAGCCAGCACGTAATAGAAACTCGCAGTCTGGTCACAAACTCGTGTTTATTTGTAAGAATGCACAAAGCTGCCTTCAGCGCCAGCACTGGGAAGCCCGCGCAAGGCCAACACCTCAGGCCAGGTGTCCCCACCACCCCTCACCTCCTCGAAGAGGGCAAATTGGCAGCAGCCACCACGGGTCTTCCCGTTGATTGCCCATGCATTGCTATATTTTTTCCCCTTATTCTCTGTTTTGCTTATAGCCAGTTGGCCTGTGACAGGAGTGGCCAAACTGTGCCTCAGGAGCCACATGAACAAGAGGAAGATGAAGAAGATATTGGAATTATATCCCGCCCTCCACTCCAAAGAGTCTCAGAGCGGCTCACAATCTCCTTTCCCTTCCTCCCCCACAACAGACACCCTGTGAGGTAGAAGAAGATATTGGATTTATATCCCACCCTCCACTCCGAAGAGTCTCAGAGCGGCTCACAAACTCCTTTCCCTTCCTCCCCCACAACAGGCACCCTGTGAGGTAGATGAAGATATTGGATTTATATCCCTCCCTCCACTCCAAAGAGTCTCAGAGCGGCTCACAATCTCCTTTCCCTTCCTCCCCCACAACAGACACCCTGTGAGGTAGATGAAGGTATTGGATTTATATCCCGCCCTCCACTCCGAAGAGTCTCAGAGCGGCTCACAATCTCCTGTACCTTTCTCCCCCACAACAGACACCCTGTGAGGTAGATGAAGATATTGGATTTATATCCCACCCTCCACTCCGAAGAGTCTCAGAGCGGCTCACAATCTCCTGTACCTTTCTCCCCAGAACAGACACCCTGTGAGGTAAATGAAGATATTGGATTTATATCCCGCCCTCCACTCCGAAGAGTCTCAGAGCGGCTCACAATCTCCTTTCCCTTCCTCCCCCACAACAGACACCCTGTGAGGTAGATGAAGATATTGGATTTATATCCCTCCCTCCACTCCGAAGAGTCTCAGAGCGGCTCACAATCTCCTTTACCTTCCCCACCCCCACAACAGACACCCTATGAGGTAGATGAAGATATTGGATTTATATCCCGCCCTCCACTCTGATGAGTCTCAGAGCGGCTCACAATCTCCTTTATCTTCCTCCCCCACAACAGACACCCTGTGAGGTAGATGAAGATATTGGATTTATATCTCGCCCTCCACTCTGAAGAGTCTCAGAGCAGCTCACAATCTCCTTTCCCTTCCTCCCCCACAACAGACACCCTGTGAGGTAGAGGAGAGGAGAGGAGAAGGATGTAAGCCGTCTTGGGTCCCCATTGGGGAGAAAGATGGAGTATCAATCAATCATCAGTGGCATTGCTTCTAGGCTTGCCAGTCCCGAGGTTCGGGTGGGGGATCTTTCAGTTTTTCAGGCTCCTTCCTGTGGCCAGTCAGCTGGCCTGTAGGGGGAAGCTCCTCCTCCCCCGCAGCCACCATGTGCTTTTAAACCTCGGCAGGTTTTGAAGAGGCTTGCCGCCGTTTGTGTTTCTGAATGTATGTGTGCCTTTAAATCTGGCAAGAGGAAAGCTGCAGGGGGGCGGGGCAAGGAGACAGAGCCATATTGCTCTCAGTCCCTCTTTTTGTTTGGAGGAAGACTTCACCCCCTAGGCTGCTTTTTTCTGTTTGTTTCCTACGAGTCTGAAGAAGTTGGTTGAAATACAGCGGATGGCTATATTCAGCTTATGCTCTGAGAACAGCTCTCAGTCTTGTGTCCGGTGAAACAAAAAAAAAAAAAATGGAAAGGTAAATGCAGTTTTAAGTTGTAAAAGGCCCCTTAGGAAAGGAGGAAAAAAATGTGCTGAGCATGTGCTCGGATATATAAATATTGAAAAAGCTTCCTAAAAGGTGAGTCCCTTTTCTGAACGTCAGGAGGTTCTTGTCTGTGAAAGAGAAAGAGAAGAAGATAACTCCCAAACACAAATCCTTCAAGCTCTCCCACCCACAATTACGCAATGTTGAGAGGACTCTTCCTTTTGTCTTCAGTAGAGGTTTACAGGGGATTGGGCATCTCTCCGTACAAAATGGAATATGAATGGAATATGAAGCTGCCTTATACTGAATCAGACCCTTGGTCCATTAAAGTCAGTATTGTCTACTCAGACTGGCAGCGGCTCTCCAGGGTCTCAAGCTGAGGTTTTTCACACCTATTTGCCTGGACCCTTTTTTGGAGATGCCAGGGAAACGTGTGTGTGAGGGGGGGACCCTCTTCAAAATGCTTCTGTGAAATCTCTTTTAAGTAAAGCCCTTGGTGAAGTTGTTGGCTATAATGTGGCTCTATTTTAAGCTCCGGAGCCATGTGACTAAAATCCACATAAGTGTTGATTGTACATGATTGGCTTTATTGATTCTCACTTGGATTCAACTTTGCCATCATCAAACTTCATATATAGCGTTTTTTTTTAAAAAAAGATAAAACCCCTCAGACTTTCATCATTTCTTTCCTTCTTCCAAAGTTACAGCTCATTCTGTAACCCAGTTATGAAAAAATTCTTAAGAGCTGAATCTCTCAAGGTTTTTTTTTTTTTTTTTTTTTGCATCTGCGGTTTTATCTAAATTTGTATTGACTTATAGAAAACCTCAGCTGGATTACTTGGGATGTGGTGTGGGACTCTTCCAAAACGCGTGAAGGAGATGGCTCAGAAATTGTAAGTCAATGGGGAAGAAATAAAAAACAGTTTGCCTTTAATATAAGGGGATGAGGATTACTTCTTCAAACGAAAATCCCCTCCCATTTTGGTGTGGAGCCAGTTTGATGTAGTGGCGAAGTGCGCGGACTCTTACCTGGGAGAACCAGGTTTGATGCCCCACGCCTCCACTTGCAGCTGCCGGAATGGCCTTGGGTCAGCCATAGCTCTGGCAGAGGTTGTCCTTGAAAGGGCAGCTGCCATGAGAGCCCTCTCAGCCCCACCTACCTCACAGGGTGTCTGTTGTGGGGGAGGAAGGTAAAGGAAATTGTAAGCTGCTCTGAGACTCTGATTCAGAAAGAAGAAGATATTGGATTTATATCCCGCCCTCCACTCCGAAGAGTCTCAGACCGGCTCACAATCTCCTTTTCCTTCCTCCCCCACAACAGACATCCTGTGAGGTGGGTGGGGCTGGAGAGGGCTCTCACAGCAGCTGCCCTTTCAAGGACAACCTCTGCCAGAGCTATGGCTGACCCAAGGCCATGCTAGCAGGTGCAAGTGGAGGAGTAGGTAATAAAACCCGGTTCTCCCAGATAAGAGTCCACACACTTAACCACTACACCAAACTGGCTCTCCACACCAAACTGGCTCTCGGGGCGGGGTATAAATCTCCGGTCTTCTTCTTCTTCATGCTGACTGCTAGCTTAAGGATGTAGTGGTGAAGTTTGATGTTGTGGTGAAGTATGCAGACTCTTATCTGGGAGAACCAGGTTTGATTCCCCACAACCCCGCTTGCAGCTGCTAGAATGGCCTTGGGTCAGCCATAGCTCTCGTAGGAGTTGTCCTTGAAAGGGCAGCTTCTATGTGAGCTCTCTCAGCCTCACCTGCCTCACAGGGTGTCTGTTGTGGGAGAAGAAGATAAAGGAGATTGTAAGCTGCTCTGAGACTCTGATTCAGAATGAAGGGCGGGGTATAAATCTTCTAGAGAGCCAGTTTGGTGTAGTGGTTAAGTGTGCGGACTCTTATCTGGAGGAACCACGTTTGATTCCCCACTCCTCCACTTGCAGCAGCTGGAATGGCCTTGGGTCAGCCATAGCTCTGGCAGAGGTTGTCCTTGAAAGGGCAGCTGCTGTGAGAGCCCTCTCAGCCCCACCCAACTCACAGGGTGTCTGTTGTGGGGGGAGAAGATATGGAAGATTGTAAGCCGCTGAGTCTCTGATTCAGAGAGAAGGGTGGGGTATAAATCTGCAATTCTTCTTCTTCTTCTTCATGTTGACTGCTAGCCCCACCCAACTCACAGGGTGTCTGTTGTGGGAGGAGAAGATATGGAAGATTGCAAGCCGCTGAGTCTCTGATTCAGAGAGAAGGGTGGGATATAAATCTGCAATTCTTCTTCTTCTTCATGTTGACTGCTAGCTTAACGATGTGAGCTTCCAGCTGCAGGGACTCTGTGTGATTACTGTCAGATAGGAACCTCTAACAACGGTTCATCTCACAGCCTTCATGTTCCACGCTTTAATCATTTTCTTAGGAGTATTATCTTTGCTTATTATGACTCATATGCATGGCAATCAGCATTTTATAAGAAAGAGTCACCATTTCTATATGTTTGCAGTTAAAAGTAGTCATTCACTAATTAGGCAGGATATCAGATTCAACCTGCTTGTTATTGTGGAGTGTGTCAATCAGCATTGTCTCTCCACCTGGAAGAAAGGAGACCAAGCTATAGGGAGGGAACCTTGTCCAACCTAGTCTCCCAGGGAACAAAGACTGATACCAACTAGAGATGTCTGAAGCATCAGAATGTGGCCACAGAGACTGCCACTGAGGCCTGGGAAAATTATTCAAAGACTTTAGGCAGGAAGAAGAAGAAGACAACTGGGAAGCAGGGAAGAACCAACAGACCATCCCTGGGCCGAAGGAGGCAAAACTGCAGAGCACTCGTATGCGGGCCTTCTCTATCGTAGCTCCACACCTACGGAACCAGCTCCCGGAAGAAGTGCGGGCCCTGCGGAACATTGAACAGTTCCGCAGGGCCTGCAAGACCATCCTTTTTGGGATGGCCTTTACCGATTAAATGACAGAGGGACTCGTCTAAGTGATTTTCACCACCATGTTTATTGAAATAGCACCAGAATGTTAATTTTAGGAAATTTTAAATTAGATTGTTTTAAAACGAGTTACTGTTTTTAAATACTTATTGTATAATTTATTGTATTTGATGTTGTTAGCCGCCCTGAGCCTGCCTCTGCGGGGAGGGCGGGATATAAATAAAATGTTGATTGATTGATTGATTGATTGACAATATTGGATTTATATCCCGCCCTCCACTCCGACTCTCAGAGTAGCTCACAATCTCCTTCACCTTCCTCTCCCACAACAGACCCCCTGTGAGGTAGATGAAGATATCGGATTTATATCCCGCCCTCCACTCCGAAGAGTCTCAGAGCGGCTCACAATCTTCTTTCCCTTCCTCCCCCACAACAGATACCCTGTGAGGTAGATGAAGATATTGGATTTATATCCCACCCTCCACTCCAAAGAATCTCAGAGCGGCTCACAATCTCCTTTCCCTTCCTCCCCCACAACAGACACCCTGTGAGGTAGATGAAGATATTGGATTTATATCCTGCCCTCCACTCTGAAGAGTCTCAGAACGTCTCACAATCTCCTTGACCTTCCTCCCCCACAACAGACACCCTGTGAGGTGGGTGGAACTGAGAGAGTTCTCACAGCAGCTGCCCTTTCAAGGACAACCTCTGCCAGAGCTGTGGCTGACTGAAGGTCATTCCAGCAGGTGCAAGTGGAGGAGTGGGGGAATCAAACCCGGTTCTCCCAGATAAGAGTCTGTGCACTTTACCACTACACCAAACTGGCTCAGGCGTTCAGCCATTATGTGATGGACAATATCTGACCTGTAACTTATTATTTTACCCTTAGCCTGGCAAGGCATAGTCTTGCGACCAGCATGCTAATAGTGTTTGTTACCTAATCTATCAATAAACGCTTTGTCTGCATACACTCAAGAATCTTATGATAGCATTTGGGCAAAACCTTGGAATTACGGCTGATCTCGAGACTACAGAGATCAGTTCTCCTGGAGAAAAGTGACGCTTTAGAGAGTGGACTCTACGGCAGGCGTGGCCAAACTGTGGCTTGGAAGCCACATGTGGATCCCCGCCCCCCCCCCACTGCGCTCGTAGCCTGCTTGGAGAAGGCATTACTCTCTTTACATCCCTTCTCCAAGCCAAGCCAGTTGGAGAATGCATTTAAAGCTAAAGTTGGTTTCTTTCCAACTCTCCCTCCTGCCATTTATTTGCCTGCCTGCCTTCCTGTCTTTCGCCTAGCCCCGTGGCGCAGAGTGTTAAAGCTGCAGTACGGCAGTCCTAAGCTCTGCTCACGTCACGACCTGAGTTCAATCCCTGGCGGATGCTGGGTTTTCAGGTAGCCGGCTCGAGGTTGATTCGGCTTTCCATCCTTCCGAGGTAGGTAAAATGAACCCCCAGCTTGCTGGGGGGGAGGAGCGTAGATGACTGGGGAAGGCAATGGCAAACCACCCTGTAAAAAGTCTGCCATGAAAATCTTGTGAAAGCAACGTCACCCCAGAGTCGGAAATGGCAGGGGACCTTTCCTTTTATAAGAGCCCCATGGTGCAGAGTGGTAAAGCTGCAGTACTGCACTCGGAGCCCTCTGCTCATGACCTGAGTTCGATCCAGGCGGAAGCTGGTTTCAGATAGACGGCTCCAGGCTGACTCAGCCTTCCATCCTTCCGAGGTCGGTCAAATGAGTCCCCAGCTTGCTGGGGGGAAAGCGTAAAAGGCTGGGGAAGGCAATGGCAAACCACCCCGTAAAAAAGCCTGCCGTGAAAACGTTGTGAAAGCAACATCACTCCAGAGTCGGCAGCGACTGGTGCTTGCACAGGGGACCTTTCCTTTTCCTTCCTGTCTTGTGGCTCTCCAACATCTGATGTTCGTATCTTGCGGCTCTCAAAGGTCTGAAATTCATGTCTTGCGGTTCTCCAACATCTGACATTTATTCTTTGTGGCTCTTACGTTAAGCAAGTTTGGCCACCCTGTTTTAGGGCATCATACCCGCTTGACCCAGTTTGGTGTAGTGGTTAAGAGCGTGGACTCTTATCTAGAAGAATCAGGTTTAATTCCCCACTCCTCCAGTTGCACTTGCTGGAATGGCCTTGAGTCAGCCATAGCTCTCGTAGGAGCTGTCCTTGAAAAGGCAGCTGCTGTGAGAGTCCTCTCAGCCCCCCCCCCCCACCTCACAGAGTGTTTGTTGTGGGAGAGGAAGATAAAGGAGACTGTGAGCCACCCTGAGACTCTGTGATTTGGAGTGGAGGATGGGATATAAATCCAGTATCTTCTTCTTCCTCCTCCTGAGACTCCATCCCCAAATCTTCTGGATTTTCCCAAGTTGGATGTCATGAGCCCTGATGAAGGGGAGCTGGAAGGGTTAACAGACCTGGAAGAGTTGCCAGCCAGTTCCTCAGCTGAACAACCAGCAGCTGGCCCATCAATCACTCTCCCCATATTCCAGGCACCAGTGCCGGCTGTTGACAATCAATCTCCTCCAAACTCTCCCTGTCCCATCTCAAGAGTTCGAAGCAGGCTCTGGAAAGAACTTTCAGAGTGAAGACATGAGGCACGCTGATTCTTCAGATCTTTCAGCCCTGAGTTCTAGCAGAGTCGCTGCCACCCAGGGAGCAGGCTGATTGAAGCTCCCATAGAACTCCCACCCAGAACCTGGTAACCTTGTGGAAGCAACAAGTCTATTCTCTGGCTTGCATCCACACTCCTTCCTGATTCCTGACCTGCTTGAATTCCTTGGCACCCTGACCCTTTGGCTTTTGGACACTGACTTCCGATTCCGGTTTGTGATTTTGCTTTGGTGACTTGGCTCCTGCTTGACTTCCTGGACTTTGACTTTGGACTGGCTTTGGACTCCCACCTGCCTGAGCCCTGAGAACGTGACAGAGGATATGGCAACACTACCTCCCCATCCCCTCCTGATGGCTCGGGGGTTCCTGGCAACTCTATGCGAGTTTGGTGTGGTTGAATTAAAAAACTGATAAGGAATATAAGAACCAATTGTTTGAGAAAGGAAAAAGGATATCTAGTGTAGAGGATAATGCAAATATAGAAAGGAACGAAAGAAGACTGGGAAGTTTTAATATGTTCAGTATCGAGCCCAAAAGAGATGCTCTGGGTATCATGTTTTCTTCCCCCCACCCCCTTCCCCCTGCTTATTAAGCATTAAGAATGGGGTTTCACGAAACCGTTGGACTCAGTAGGCCAAACAGCATACTTCCAAACTAATTCATTATGTATTTTTTAATTGTAATTTAGAAGAATGCAATTAAAACTCAACTTGATAATTAATTCTGAACCGGTAAAAACCAGTTCTGGAGATTATAACTATAATGCCATGTAGTCATTGATATAAATATTCATGAGGTTTCATTGTTTTATGGGGGTTTTTTTTCCCCTTCCCCTTCTCCCCCTCTTCTCGAGTACATGGGCTTATCGGCACAAGTGAAACTGAAGGACCTATTATTTCACACAGAAGCATAAATAAGAATCAGTAGGGAAAGGGTAGCCCTTTTGCAACGACACAACGATTGGCAATTCCTCTTACCCTGAGCATCTCTGAGCTGACTGTTTTCTTCTTCAGCTTGATCGCTCGTAGTTTACCTCCCAAGTGCCACAATATGCAGTCAAAGCTCCATAAGCCAGAGCTCTCCTGAGATTACAACTGATCTCCAGGTGAGAGAGGTCAGTTCACCTGGAGAAAATGGCCGCTTTAGAAGATGGACTTTCTGGCATGATAACCCATGGAAGCCCCTTCCCTTCCTGAGCCCCGTCTTCCTCAGGCTCTGCCCTCCCAGGTATTTCCCAGCCTAGAGCTGAAGACCCTACTTATATCTTCCTCTTGAATGGTACAATATACAGTTGCATCAAGGCTGCCAGCAGTGCCAGATTAAAAACATAAGAACATAAGAGAAGCCATGTTGGATCAGGCCAGTGGCCCATCCAGTCCAACACTCTGTGTCACATAAGAACATAAAAGAAGCCTTGTTGGATCAGGCCATTGGCCCATCCAGTCCAACACTCTGTGTCACATAAGAACATAAGAGAAGCCCTGTTGGATCAGGCCATTGGCCCATCCAGTCCAACACTCTGTGTCACATAAGAACATAAGAGAAGCCCTGTTGGATCAGGCCATTGGCCCATCCAGTCCAACACTCTGTGTCACATAAGAACAGAAGAGAAGCCCTGTTGGATCAGGCCAGTGGCCCATCCAGTCCAACACTCTGTGTCACATAAGAACATAAGAGAAGCCCTGTTGGATCAGGCCATTGGCCCATCCAGTCCAACACTCTGTGTCACATAAGAACATAAGAGAAGCCCTGTTGGATCAGGCCAATGGCCCATCCAGTCTAACACTCTGTGTCACATAAGAACATAAGAGGAGCCCTGTTGGATCAGGCCAGTGGCCCATCCAGTCCAACACTCTGTGTCACATAAGAACATAAGAGAAGCCCTGTTGGATCCGGCCAATGGCTCATCCAGTCCAACACTCTGTGTCACACAGTGGTCAAATATATATATATATATATATATATATACACACACACACACACAGACACACACACACACTGTGACTAATAGCCACTGATGGACCTCTGCTCCATATTATTTATTTATTTATTTATTTATACTTATTTATATTTTGATTTATATCCCGCCCTTCCCACCGAGGTGGCTCAGGGCGGCTTACAACATATAAAACTTACATAGGTTTGGCTTAAAAACAATTACATGACAACAGTTAAAACAATAAATTAGTAAAACATAGGACATAAAACCAGCGGTCTATCAGAATGCACTCTAGCTCCATCCAAAAATTCTCAGTGTCAATTAGTTATAGGCCAGCCGGAAGAGGACTGTCTTGCAGGCCCTGCGGAACTGCCCTAGGTCCCGCAGGGCCCTCACCTCTTCCGGCACCTGGTTCCACCAGTAAGGGGCCGTTACCAAGAAGGCCCGATCCCTGGTGGATTTCAGACGGGCCTCCTTTGGCCCGGGGATTACTAGCAGGTTTATCTAACCCCCTCTTGCAGCTGTCTATGCTTGTAGCCGCCGCCACCTCCTGTGGCAGTGAATTCCACATGTTAATCACCCTTTGGGTGAAGAAGTACTTCATTTTATCCGTTTTAACTCGACTGCTCAGCAATTTCATCGAATGCCCACGAGTTCTTGTATTGTGAGAAAGGAAGAAAAGTCCTTTCTCTACTTTCTGCATCCGATGCATAATCTTGTAAACCTCTATCATGTCACCCCGCGGTCGATGTTCCTCCAAGCTAAAGAGCCCCAAGCGTTTTAACCTTTCTTCATAGGGAAAGTGTTCCGAACCTTGAATCATTCTAGTTGCCCTTTTCTGCACTTTCCCCAATGCTATAATATCCTTTTTGAGGTACGGTGACCAGAATTGCACACAGTACTCCAAAAGAGATAGCACCATCGATTTATACAGGAACGTTATGATACTGGCTGATTGGTTTTAAATACCCTTCCTAATAATTCCCAGCATGGTGTTGGCCTTTTTTATTGCAATCGCACACTGTCTTGACGTTTTCAGTGAGTTATTGACCACGACCCCTATGGAAGGCCTAGGCAGTCAAAATCTTGGGGGGACCTCGCTAATTATCTCAGAGTCATAGTGCCCATCACCACCAAGAAGAACAAGAAGAAATTGGATTTATATACCGCTCTCCACTCCGAATCTCAGAGTGGCTCACGATCTCCTTTACCTTCCTCCCCCACAACAGGCACCCTGTGAGGTAGATGAAGATATTGGATTTATATCCCGCCCTCCGCTCCGAAGAGTCTCAGAGCGGCTCACCATCTCCTTTCCCTTCCTCCCCCACAACAGGCACCCTGTGAGGTAGATGAAGATATTGGATTTATATCCCGCCCTGCACTCCGAAGAGTCTCAGAGCGGCTCACAATCTCCTTTCCCTTCCTCCCCCACAACAGACACCCTGTGAGGTGGGTGGGGCTGGAGTGGGCTCTCACAGCAGCTGCCCTTTCAAGGACAACCTCTGCCAGAGCTATGGCTGACCCAAGGGCATTCCAGCAGATGCAAGTGGAGGGGTGGGGGATCAAACCCGGTTCTCCCAGATAAGAGTCCGCACACTTCACCACTACACCAAACTGGCTCTCAGTAGTAGTAGTAGTAAGATCTACATCACTGAGTGATAGGAAATGGATGGAATTAACTACTAGAGACAGGCAGAAGACCTAGCAAAATATATATATATATATATATATATATATATATATATATATATATATATATATATATATATATATATATATATATATATATATATATATATATATACCCAGCATTCTTCTAAATTCATAGGAATTTCCCCCAAAGCAAACTCCACCTAGCAAATTTGCTTCAAACGCTGCTCAGCGCAATGTAACTGTCACTGACATTGTCGTATTACAAGTACTGGGGTTGTCCCTGGCTCCTTATTTCGAAAGGAAAAGCTATAGAAAATATAGAGGAGTGGATTTTCCCCATTCCGTTCGATAGGTTTGCTCTGTCCGATTTCCGTGCTTGCTTCTTTTCATTTTCGTCAGCTTGGAGAAATCCCGATGGAGACCCGAATTGGCCCGTTCCCACTTGGCAAGCATCTTGAAGTAGCGCTCCCCGCAATTGCAGATCACAATGTACCCTAGAGCAGAGGTATATGGATTAAAACCGTGCAAAAAAAAAAGAAGAGATTTTTGGTACGATCGCAGTAGGCTTCCTTTGTGCAATGCCGTTCAATCAATGTGCGTGCGAATTAGGGTACATTCGTTGATTTGTAGCCCACTTTGGATTCTGAAAGATATCTTAGCAGATATGTCGGGCTGTGCTGATTCAGGCAAAGTCCACAAACTTTTAAAATGACACTTGCGCTGAGGTAACTTTAACGGTGGCTAGATCTCTTCAACAGGCCATGGAAATACGACAGAGAACGGTTCTGGAAGGACCATGTTTTATTTGTTTTAATTATTTCATTTGGCTAAACTCGACTCTCATATATATTTTACTCATTTTATGTATATTAGCTCCCTATGTGCTCTATAATCTAGGATTTTATATTATTTGTATTGCTATTTTACTGCTCAATCTGTTTTATGCCAATAAAGGCTGGCTGCTGCTGTTTAGCCCGCTTTCTTCTCTGAGATTCAAGGAGGTTCAGTAGAGGAACGCACACAGCCCTCCACAGCTCTGGACCCTCTTATCTTCAAGACCACCCTTCGCTCTATGCTCTACCGTGACAGCTTTGCTCATCGGAGCAAGGTGTTCTGCAGGTGCCAACCTACAAAGGGCAAAATCAACAACTGTCCCTACCTGTGCTTTCTCTATTGTGGCCCCCACCTTGTGGAATGGCCTCTCTGGGGACGTGGAGAAGGCCTTGACCCCTCCTGGCTTTCCACAAACCATGCACAACCAAATTATTCAAGAGGGCTTTTCTATGTCAGCAATCAGGGTTTTTTTTTTTTGTAGCAGGAACTCCTTTGTGTTTTAGGCCACACACCCCTGACACAGCCAGTCTTCCTGTAGATTACAGGGATCTTGGTATGGGGCCTACTGTAAGCTCCAGGAGGATTGGCTACATCAGGGAGGCGTGGCCGAATATGCAAATATGATACAAAAAAGGCCATGCCAGCAATAGACCTGCAGTGTATTAGATGAACCACAAAGCTACTAGCAAAAATAAATTATTAGGGATTGGGGTCTATACTACGGTGTTTAGCTTGCTGAAATTAGGATCGTCCGATGTAATTTTGGCATTACTGAATGTGTCATGTTAAGAAGTATGCTTCGTTTCAGTTCTGTCATTGGATTTCTGATTGGTTCTATAGATTTCTGATTGGTTTCCGTCCTCCCTCCCTCCCTCTATGAAAACTTGCTCAACAGAAAAGCCACACAGAATAAACATCAGATGTTTGAGAGCTGCAAGTCATGAACCTCAGAGGTTTGAGAGGGGGAAGGGAGGGAGGGAGGGAGAAGAAGATGAAGAAGATATTGGATTTATATCCCGCCCTGCACTCCGAAGAGTCTCAGAGCGGCTCACAATCTCCTTTCCCTTCCTCCCCCACAACAGACACCCTGTGAGGTAGATGAAGATACTGGATTTATATCCTGCCCTCCACTCCGAAGAGTCTCAGAGCGGCTCACCATCTCCATTACCTTCCTCCCCCACAACAGACACCCTGTGAGGTAGATGAAGATATTGGATTTATATCCCGCCCTCCACTCCAAAGAGTCTCAGAGCGGCTCACAATCTCCTTTACCTTCCTCCCCCACAACAGACACCCTGTGAGGTAGATGAAGATATTGGATTTATATCCCGCCCTCCACTCCGAAGAGTCTCAGAACGGCTCACAATCTCCTTTACCTTCCTCCCCCACAACAGACACCCTGTGAGGTAGATGAAGATATTGGATTTATATCCTGCCCTCCACTCCGAAGAGTCTCAGAACGGCTCACAATCTCCTTTACCTTCCTCCCCCACAACAGACACCCTGTGAGGTGGGTGGGGCTGGAGAGGGCTCTCACAGCAGCTGCCCTTTCAAGGACAACCTCTGCCAGAGCTGTGGCTGACCCAAGGCCATGCTAGCAGGTGCAAGTGCAGGAGTGGGGAATCAAACCCAGTTATCCCAGATAAGAGTTCGCACGCTTAACTGCTACACCAAACTGGCTCACCAAACTGGGAGGGAAGGAGGGAGGGAGGGAGGGAGGGAGGAAGGAAGGAAGGAAGGAAGGAAGGAAGGAAGGAAGGAAGGAAGGAAGGAAGGAAGGAAGGAAGGAAGGAAGGAAGGAAGGAAGGAAGGAAGGAAGGCAGGCAAATTCAGGTTAAATATGTTTACCAGTTTGAATTGTTTAGCTGGCTCAGGAAGGGATAGCTGACTCACTGCGAATGAGATGAGAGCTGACAGAATGTTAAGGAGAGGGTTTAAAAATGATGGTTAAAAAAGAGCTGTTGGCAACTTTGGATCTGAGGGGAGCTGACGGTGTACCAAGCTTGTCAGCAATAGAGGAAGGATGTAATCTATAGCGTTATTCTTTTCACCCCAGTGTCCCTACCCCTTTAGAAATAAGATATATATTTTTTCAATGCTAAAGATCTCTCCATTTCTTTTGCCATCCGCAAGTCCATTGAGCTGTCTGGGAAATTTTAAACCATTTCCCTCAGAAAATTTCCCAACGATATGCAGTTCAGATCCCGGGGTGACATTGGAGGGGGAGACTTTTGTACGTGTCCCAACTTGGGGAGGAGCAGTCCATGGAGTTCCAAGGACATCTCAGCGTTTGGTTTTGCTGCTGGTTGGGTTTCCGCCCCCCCCCCCCATTTTCCCTTCAGATGCTCTCTTCATTTCCACCTGCGCAGCCGCCGAGCGAGTACAAATTGGAGCAAGATTTAAACCTACCGCACTGGCACTTCCATTTCGTTTATTGTGAGGCTCAGAGAAGTCAAAGTCAGTATTATGTGATTAAGCTACATCTGTCTCGGCACAAGCCGTAACCATATTTCTTGAAGTTCAGCAGGTGTTTTGCAAAGAATGGAAAGGATTTTTCCATGAAATTAGTGCCTATAATAAAAAGGCACCGTGATGAAGAGGCAGTCCTTTATATCGCTGATATATGAGTGTTTGCTTCTAATAAATGTCATTGCCGGATATTTCAAAACCTCAAGCGGGTTTGCTGACTTCACTGTTTTCCCCGAGCATATTTGCCGCGCCTTATTGCAAAGATGTTCTTTTATAGACATACAGTTTAGACATTTTTTATTTGACACTGCTAAATTAGCAGCTTTTCAACTTTGCAAAAGCCGGGCAAACATGAGAGAGAGAGAGAGAGAGAGGAGGACGTTAAGATGCAACGTTTTTACATGCCCGCACACCGGCAGCGTCGTAAGCCTCCAGGAAAATTGACTTTTTAATGGAGCGAAAACACACAAGGCAAAGAACACGAAGTTCCGTTCCCTATGCTCATTTTGCAAACCTCTTCGAATCTAAGGGCAGCTGAACTGGTGAGCTGTTTGTCAAACGCGGCGTTTGACATTTCAGCGAAGTTTGAGTCCAGTGGCACCTTCAAGACCAATAAAGTTTAATTTTGAAGATAAGCTTTGACATGTGTGCACCCGTCTCACATTTTCTTGCTGGTCCAGTCAGAAATCTCGCGTGACTTGTGTTTGAGCTAACAAAACACAAGGCACCACAGTCTCTAAGCTAGACGAAAACAATGAAAAGACCATGCGATTCAAATAAGAACATAAGAGAAGCCATGTTGGATCAGGCCAGTGGCCCATCCAGTCCAACACTCTGTGTCACATAAGAACATAAGAGAAGCCATGTTGAATCAGGCCAATGGCCCATCCAGTCCAACACTCTGTATCACATAAGAACATAAGAGAAGCCCTGTTGGATCAGGCCATTGGCCCATCCAGTCCAACACTCTGTGTCACATAAGAACATAAGAGAAGCCATGTTGAATCAGGCCAATGGCCCATCCAGTCCAACACTCTGTATCACATAAGAACATAAGAGAAGCCCTGTTGGATCAGGCCATTGGCCCATCCAGTCCAACACTCTGTGTCACATAAGAACATAAGAGAAGCCATGTTGGATCAGGCCAATGGCCCATCCAGTCCAACACTCTGTGTCACATAAGAACATAAGAGAAGCCATGTTGGATCAGGCCAGTGGCCCATCCAGTCCAACACTCTGTGTCACATAAGAACATAAGAGAAACCACGTTGGATCAGGCCAGTGGCCCATCCAGTCCAACACTCTGTGTCACATAAGAATATAAGAGAAACCACGTTGCATCAGGCCAATGGCCCATCCAGCCCAACACTCTGTGTCACATAAGAACATAAGAGAAGCCCTGTTGGATCAGGCCAATGGCCCATCCAGTCCAACACTCTTTCTCTACTTTCTCCATCCCAAGTATACTGGTAACACTTAAGCTCTGTGTGGTTGCTGGAAGCTACTCTGTTCCATGTGAAAGAAACTAGGTTGAGACACTAATGGAGAAAGGACGGTGCTCTTGAAACTGCTTATATTCAAATAACAAGTCGGGCTCAGGGATCCCGTCCTCCTCATTAGAAGTTTGTATCTTGTTCAAGTGAAGACCCTTTGGCTAGTGGAAGAAAGGAGGAAAGCACTCTTTTTTGGACTATATTTATAGAACTTGTTTGGACTGAATAGGTTTTTCAGCATTCGTGGACAATTACTTTACCGATATTGTCTTACTGTCCTACATTGTTGTGTGTGTGTGTGTGTGTGGCCCTCTGCTCATGACCTGAGTTCGATCCCAGCGGAAGCTGGTTCAGGTAGCCAGCTCGAGGTTGACTCAGCCTTCCATCCTTCCGAGGTCGGTAAAATGAGTACCCAGCTTGCTGGGGGGAAAGTGTAGATGACTGGGGAAGGCAATGGCAAACCACCCCGTAAAAAGTCTGTCATGAAAATGTTGTGATGCGACGTCACCCCAGAGTCAGAAACGACTGGTGCTTGCACAGGGGACTACCTTTAACACCAGAACATAAGAGAAGCCATGTTGGATCAGGCCAATGGCCCATCCAGTCCAACACTCTGTGTCACACAGTGGCAAAAAAATTTTATATATACACACACACTGTGGCTAATAGCCACTGATGGACCTCTGCTCCGTATTTTTATCTAAACCCCTCTTGAAGGTGGCCATGCTCGTGGCCGCCACCACTTCCTGTGGCAGTGAATTCCACACGTTAATCACCCTTTGGGTGAAGAAGGACTTCCTTCTATCCGTTTTACCTTTACCTTTTTATATTTATAGATAGATAGATAGATACATATGTGTATATATTCATATATATGTATTTTATTTATTTATTTTATTTATTTATTTGGGATTTATATCCCGCCCTTCCCACAAGTGGCTCAGGGCGGCTTCCAGTGATAGATCCAACAAAATTACAGTACTTAAACATATAAAGGGATCAACATTTAAAACAGATAAAAACAGATAAAACCATGGTTATCAATAAATATTAATAAATATTTCAACTATATATAAAAGAAAGAAATCCGGCAAGTTACATTAAAATTCTCAAGCTAGGTGTAGGCTAGCCGGAAGAGGGTCGTCTTACAGGCCCTGCGGAACTGTACAAGGTCCCGCAGGGCCCTCACCTCTTCCGGCAGCTGATTCCACCATGTAGGGGCCATAACAGAGAAAGCCCTTTCTCTGGTGGATTTCAAACGGGCATATGTGTGTGTACAAGCCCCACCCTCTCCTGGATCCACCCCCAAAGTCTCCAGGTATTTTTCAACAAAAACCTAGTAACCCTACCCAGAAATGATGTAAGCGGATCAGTGATGTGCGTGGAGAGGTGTCTGTCTGAATTTGGGCAAAACTCTATGGTTTGAGACGGATTTTACCATACAGTTTTGGCCAAAAAATAGTGTCACCCCCTCTGTGGGTGTTGTTACATTCAGTTTGATCCAGGGTTTTAGAGTCTTCAGCTTGCCTGCCACTGTTCTGCTTTAATTATTTTCCTTTTGCATTCAAGCGTTTCAGTTTGAAGGGTGTGGGGGTTGTCTCTGATCACAGGGCAGCCGGAATACCAGTGCTTAGTGAAATGTATACGGTCGCATGGAAACCGTGTCAACGCTGCAAAAACAAGACAAATTTAAATCACTAGATGAGGCAAGCAATGATATGTAAACATTTCAAGTGCTGTCAGTTCTCATGCAAATTACTGCGCCTTGTGGTGGCTTTTGGAGAAGTCTTTTAAAACGCAGGAAAACTTTTACAATACAGGTTTGCAACGCCCGTAGAGAAAAGACCAGACCAAAACTAGTCTCGAGAAAAGCACTTTTGTGGCGTTGTCAAAACCCATCTCACTGAAGCAAATGTAAATGCCTCGGGAAGCAAGGATGAGGAACAATTATGGGAACGTCATGTAATGTGAAAGCTGAGTTTACAATGCGGAGATAGAGAGTCGCAAACTGCCAGTGTAAAAACATCCTATGTCACCTATGTGTCTACGTCACTTCCGAGTGACATAGGCACATCCAGGCCTTTTTTTTCATAGCAGGAACTCCTTTGCATATTAGGCCACACCCCCATGATGTAGCCAATCCTCCAAGAGCTTACAGTAGGCCCTGTAATGAGAGTTCTGTAAGCTCTAGGAGGATTGGCTACATCAGAGGTGTGTGGCCTAATATGCAAAGAAGTTCCTCCTACACACACAAAAAAGCTCTGGACAGATCACATGATGTCATTTCCTGCTCCTGGAATGTCCACCCACCACTATTGGTGTTTCCAGCAGACCTGGCAACACTGGTGTCAGGGTATAACAGAAGAAGAAGAAGAAGAAGAAGAAGAAGAAGAAGAAGAAGAAGAAGAAGAAGAAGAAGAAGAAGAAGAAGAAGATGATGATGATGATGATGATGATGATGATATTGGATTTATACCCTGCCCTTCATTCTGAATCTCAGAGTCTCAGAGCAGGTTGCAATTTCTCGAGAGTCAAAGTTCCCATTTTCCCCAAAACTGCAGTTTGAAGATCAGCTCCAGGCCTCCGCTGGAGGTTGTGGAACCAAAAAAGAGAATCACGGCAAAAAAAGGTAAAGAGATAAAGGCACAAGCTACCGCGAAATCCAGCCTCAAACCATCAATAAATCAAGTAAGTAATACAATCATAAGAAATATGGTATATATTATATTCCGCACAGTATATAAATTCTTATGCAGTCCAAGGAACGGTTACACCAGAACGCCAGTCCCTCCTTTTTCCTGCAACTGAAAGTCGTAGCTCCTTTGGAAAGGCTCCATTGAAATTGACTTGGATGGTAATTCGTTGAGCAAAAATTGATGGAGTTCTTACCTGGTGTTTGAAATTCTTTATGAGAAACTTGAAGAAGTGAATGCGAAACAGGAGAACTAGTACAAACCTGTTGCTTTATGGACTGCTGGCTGCACAGCATTATGAATTGCTGGCTGCACAGATTTAAGAATACTGAATGTGTCGAACAATTGCCAATTTCACCGGAACCTTCCCAAAGGAGCTATGAGCTTCAGTTGCGGGAAAAGGAGGGACTGGTATTCTGGTGCAACCGTTCCTTGGACTGTATAAGAATTTATATACTGTGTGGAATTTAATATATAAAATATTTCTAACTATTGTATTAATTTGATTTATTGATAGTTTTTAGGCTGGATTCCACAGTAGCTTGTGCTTTTATCTCTCTACCTCAGCTGGAGGTTGGAAGCTCTAGCCTTGTTGTCTTCCCCTCTTCCCAATGTCTTTCCTTGTTATCTTCCCCTCACCCCAATGTCTTCCTTGTTATCTTCCCGTCTTCCCCAATTTCTTCGCTTGTTATCTTCCCCTCTCCCCAATGTCTTCCCTTGTTATCTTCCCCTCTCCCCAATGTCTTTCCCTTGTTGTCTTCCCCTCTCCCCAAATGTCTTTCCTTGTTGTCTTCCCCTCTCCCCAATATCTTGTCTTCCCTTGTGTGTCTTCCCCCTCTCCCAATGACTTCCCTTCTTATCTTCCCCTCTCCCAATGTCTTCCCTTGTTGTCTTCCCCTCTCCCAATGTCTTCCCTTGTTGTCTTCCCCTCTCCCAATGTCTTCCCTTGTTGTCTTCCCTCTCCCCAATGTCTTCCCTTGTTATCTTCCCCTCTTCCCAATGTCTTCCCTTGTGTCTTCCCCTCTCCCCAATGTCTTCCCTTGTTGTCTTCCCTCTTTCCCAATGTCTTCCCTTGTTGTCTTCCCCTCTCCCCAATGTCTTCCCTTGTTGTCTTCCCTCTCCCAATGTCTTCCCTTGGTGTCTTCCCCTCTTCCCAATGTCTTTCTTGTTATCTTCCCCTCTCCCAATGTCTTCCCTTGTTATCTTCCCCTCTCCCCAATGTCTTCCCTTGTTGTCTTCCCCTCTCCCAATTTCTTCCCTTGTTTGTCTTCCCCTCTCCCCAATATCTTGTCTTCCCTTGTTGTCTTCCCCTCTCCCCAATGTCTTCCCTTCTTATCTCCCTCTCCCCAATGTCTTCCCTTGTTGTCTTCCCCTCTCCCAATGTCTTCCTTGTTGTCTTCCCCTCTCCCAATGTCTTCCCTTGTTGTCTTCCCCTCTCCCCAATGTCTTCCCTTGTTGTCTTCCCCTCTCCCTAATGTCTTTCCCTTGTTATCTTCCCCTCTCTCCCCAATGTCTTCCCTTGTTGTCTTCCCCTCTCCCCAATGTCTTTCCCTTGTTATCTTCCCCTCTCCCCAATGTCTTCCCTTGTTGTCTTCCCCTCTCCCCAATGTCTTCCCTTGTTGTCTTCCCCTCTCCCCAATATCTGTCTTCCCTTGTTGTCTTCTCCTCTCCCCAATGTCTTCCCTTGTTATCTTCCCCTCTCCCTAATGTCTTCTCTTGTTGTCTTCCCCTCTTCCCAATTTCTTCCCTTGTTATCTTCCCCTCACCCCAATGTCTTCCCTTGTTATCTTCCCCTCTCCCCAATTTCTTCCCTTGTTATCTTCCCCTCACCCCAATGTCTTCCCTTGTTGTCTTCCCCTCTCCCCAATATCTTGTCTTCCCTTGTTGTCTTCTCCTCTCCCCAATGTCTTGTCTTCCCTTGTTGTCTTCCCCTCTCCCCAATGTCTTCCCTTGCTGTCTTCCCCTCTCCCCAATGTCTTCCCTTGTTATCTTTCCCTCTTCCCAATGTCTTCCCTTGTTGTCATCCCCTCTCCCCAATGTCTTGTCTTCCCTTGTTATCTTCCCCTCTCCCCAATGTCTTCCCTTGTTGTCATCCCCTCTCCCCAATGTCTTTCCTTGTTGTCATCCCCTCTCCCCAATGTCTTGTCTTCCCTTGTTATCTTCCCCTCTCCCCAATGTCTTCCCTTGCTGTCTTCCCCTCTCCCCAATGTCTTCCCTTGTTGTCTTCCCCTCTCCCCAATGTCTTCCCTTGTTATCTTCCCCTCTCCCCAATGTCTTCCCTTGCTGTCTTCCCCTCTCCCCAATGTCTTCCCTTGTTATCTTCCCCTCTCCCCAATGTCTTCCCTTGCTGTCTTCCCCTCTCCCCAATGTCTTCCCTTGTTGTCTTCCCTTCTCCCCAATGTCTTCCCTTGTTGTCTTCCCCTCTCCCCAGTGCCAACACTCAGAAGTCAATCTCCTCCAAAAAAACAGCTTCCCCCTTTTTAGAGTGCTGATCAGGTCTGTTCTCTAGCCAAGGAGAGACTTGCTATATTTTTGCAAAAAAAAAAAAAAAAAGTTTGAGGTTAATTGGACAAGGTGCTTTTTTTTCTCTTGTTGGAAAGGTCTTTGATTGCAGTTGGGGAGAACGCCAGCTCTCAGAAGTGTCCTGGCCTACACATGCCAAATTCATTTCATCTGAGCGCCCTCAAGCAGAACTAGTGGCTTTGGGAACCAGAGATTGCTGGGTCATATTATTCCCTAGAGCCTCTCTAGCTTTTGAAAAATCCATTAAGCTACCCGCTGAGCCCATAATTACCGACACCAATCCTGGGAGAAGCGATGCTAGAATGTCCCCCTGTGCCCACTTATTCTTTTTTGCCCGTGAATTTTCAGCAAAAGGATCCGGATCACATGGGCCTAGATGGTTGGCGACATTCTCAAACTTGAGCAGCTCAAGTTTTGCGCCAAGGCCCATGGGCTGCTGCAGTATGGTGGGAAAAATGGAATGGACCACTGGTCAGATCCGTGTGTCCTTTCTATGTAGATTGTCAGATGATGTGATCCAGAAAAACACACACAATTGCAGCATAATAGCCCATTAATATACATACGAAGAAGAAGAAGAAGAAGAAGAAGAAGAAGAAGAAGAAGAAGAAGAAGAAGAAGAAGAAGAAGAAGAAGAAGAAGAAGAAGAAGAAGAAGAAGAAGAAGACGCAGCTTAAAATCTCCTTCGGTGTAGTAGTTAAATGCACGGACTCTTATCTGAGAGAACCGGGTTTGATTTCCCACTCCTCCACTTGCTCTCCACTACCACACCTCCCCACTCCTTCACTTGCACCTGCTGGAATGGCCTTGGGCCTGCCATGGCTATTGCAGGAATTGTCCTTGAAAGGGCAGCTGCTGTGAGAGCCCTCTCAGCCCCACCCACCTCACAGGGTGTCTGTTGTGAGGGGAGAAGATATAAGAGATTGTAAGCCGCTCTGAGTACTCCGATTCAGAGAGAAGGGCGGGGTATAAATCTGCAGTCTTTATGTTCTTCCCCTACAACTGACACCCTGTGAGGTGGGTGGGGCTGAGAGAACTCTTACAGCAGCTGCCCTTTCAAGGACAATTCGTGCAATAGCCATGGCTAGCCCAAGGCTTTCAAGGACAGAGTCTCAGAGCGGCCTACAATCTCCTTTCCCTTCCGCCCCCACAACAGACACCCTGTGAGGCAGGTGGGGCTGAGAGAGCTCTCCCAGAAGCTGCCTTTTCAAGGACAAGTCTTGCGAGAGCTATGCCTGAGCCAAGGCCATTCCAGCAGGTGCAAGTGGAGGAGGGGGGAATCCAACTCAGTTCTCCCAGGCAAGAGTCCGTGCACTTAACCACTACACCAAACTAGCCACCATCCTACCCTCATTCCTGAGCTCTATTATGCTCCTGTCAATGTTACCCTGAGAGTTTACACCTCGATCCCTTTGGATTGACTGGTCCCAGACTGCAGGCTCACCAGCACCTGTCGGCTTCCCCCGTGCCCAGGATGAATTTAGAAGTTGCTCTACCATCTTTTAAATATTAATCACCAGCAGTCTGCTTCCCTGAAAGGAAGGTCCCTAAGTATTCCCCCCCACACACACACACCTTGCTTTAATCAAGGTGATTACATTTTTGTTCAACCATCACCAGTGGTCTGACCTAGCCTCAGATTGCAAAGCATGGAGGCACACCATCCACCAGGCTGTCTCTTCCTTTGAGAACGCACGCATAGCTGGTCTTGAGGACAAAAGGAGATTGAGGAAGAATCGTACTGCTACAGCACCAACCCCAAATCAGACTTTTCCCTGCAGCCACTGTGGCCGGACCTGCCTGTCCCGCATTGGTCTTGTCAGCCACCAGCGAGCCTGCAGCAGACGTGGACTACTGCACCTTTCTTAAATCTTCATTCGCGAAGTCAAGCCGAGAGAGAGAGACATTTTTGTGCTTTACCTCTGCATCCTTACTCCCATCTTTGCAAGGCCTCTTCCACCTTCTGACTGGGATATGAGGCCTCAGGGAACTCCTTGCCTAGTTGGGTACGACAAAGGATGTTTTGTCATATTAAAGTTTCGAGAGCTTGTCTCTAGGGTTGTCAGATCCTTACCTCTCGCCAGTGGAGGGAGGGGGAGGAGCCTTCCAGGAGGCAGTGGAAGTGATGTCATCATGCCAGGAACTTCACACAGGAATGTTCTGGTTTGAGGGCAAAACTCTATGCAAAGTTGCCCTCAAACCATAGAGCTTTGGCCTCAAACCACAGCGTCCCCGCTCAGACCTGAGGGCTGGCAATCCTACTTGTACCATGGAAATTTTGTTGGTCTTTATGGGGTTTCTAGACAAAAATCTTGCTCTTTCTGTTAGACTGTGGTATCTTCATGTCTTTAAAATGCCGGATATATGTAAAAGCATAAGAGAAGCCCTGTTGGATCTGGCCAATGGTTCATCTAGTCCAAAACTCTGTATCACATAGCGGCCAAAAAACAGGCACCATCAGGAAGTCCATCAGTGGAGCCGGGACACCAGAAGCCCTCTCACTGTGCCCCCCCGCCCCAGCACAAAGAAGATAGAGCATCACTTGCCCCAGAGAGTTCCGTCAATACGCTGTGGCGAATAGCCACTGATGGACCTCTGCTCCATATATCACTGAACAATATCATCTGTAAGACCGCTAATAGAGTAATACAGGGAACACAGAACTGAGATATATATAATTTTATAATTGTAATTTGAATTGTTTTTACCATGACTGTTAGCCGCCCAGAGTACGCTTACAGAGTGGGCGGCATATAGATCTAGAACAAACAAACAAATAAATAAGAACATAAGAGAAGTCATGTTGGATCAGGCCAGTGGCCCATCCAGTCCAACCCGCTGTGTCACAGAGTGGCCAAAAAAACCCCAAGTGCCATCAGAAGGTTCACAAGTGGGGCTAGAAGCCCTTCCACTTCCCTCCCCCCCCCCCAGCACCAACAATACAGAGCATCACTGCCCCAGACAGTTCCAATAATATGCTGTGGCTAATAGCCACTGATAGACCTCTAATCCATATTTTTATCCAATCCCCTCTTGAAGCTGCCTATGCTTGCAGCTGCCACCACCTCCTGTGGCAGTGAATTCCACGTGTTAATCACCCTTTGGGTGAAGAAGGGCTTCCTTTTATCCATTCTAACCCGACTGCTCAGCAATTTCATTGAATGCCCACAAGTTCTAGTATTGTGAGAAAGGGAGAAAAGTCCTTCTTTCTCTACCTTCTCTACCCCATGCATAATCTTGTAAACCTCTATCATGTCACCCTGCACTCGACGTTTCTCCAAGCTAAAGAGCCCCAAGCATTTTAACCTTTCTTCATAGGAAAAGTGTTCCAAACCTTTAATCTTTCTAGTTGTCCTTTTCTGGACTTTTTCCAACGCTACAATATCCTTTTTGAGGTGCGGTGACCAGAATTGTACACAGTATTCCAAATGAGACCGCACCATAGATTTATACAGGGGCATTATGATACTGGCTGATTTGTTTTCAATTCCCTTTGTAATAATTCCCAGCATGGCGTTGGTCTTTTTTATTTCAATCGCACACTGTCTTGACATTTTCAGTGAGTTATCTACCACGACCCCAAGATCTCTCTCTTGGTCAGTCTCTGTTCACACCCCATCAACTTGTATTTGTAGCTGGCATTTTTGGTCCCAATGTGCATTACTTTGCACTTGGCCACATTGAACCTCATCTGCCACGTTGACGCCCACTCACCCAGCCTCAATAGTTCCCTTTGGAGTGCCTCACAATCCTCTCTGGTTCTCACCACCCTGAACAATTTAGTGTCATCTGCAAACTTAGCCAATTCACTGCTCACTCCCAACTCCAAATCATTTATGAACAAGTTAAAGAGCATGGGACCCTGCGGCGCCCCACTGCTTACTGTCTTCCACTGCGAAGATTGCCATTTATACTCACTTTCTGTTTCCTATTAATAAGCCAGTTTTTGATCCACAAGAGGACTTGTCCTTTTATTCCATGACTCTCAAGCTTACTAAGGAGCCTTTAAGAACATAAGAACATAAGAGAAGCCATATTAGATCAGGCCAATGGCCCATCCAGTCCAACATTCTGTGTCACACAGCGGCCAAATATATATATATATATATATATATATATATATATATATATATATATATATATATATATATACACACACACACACACACACACACACACACACACTGTGGCTAATAGCCACTGATGGACCTCTGCTCCATATTTTTATCTAACCCCTTCTTGAAGGTGGCTATGCTTGTGGACGCCACCACCTCCTGTGGCAGTGAATTCCACATGTTAATCACCCTTTGGGTGAAGAAGTACTTCCTTTTATCCGTTTTAACCTGTCTGCTCAGCAATTTCATCGAATGCCCACGAGTTCTTGTATTGTGAGAAAGGGAGAAAAGTACTTCTTTCTCTACTTTCTCCATCCCATGCATTATCTTGTAATGATAAATGTAATTATCTTTGATGAGGAACTTCATCAAAAACTTTCTGAAAGTCAAGTTAAACAACATCTATTGGGTCCCCTTTGTCCACATGTTTGTTCACCCCCACAAAGAACTGTAACAGGTTAGTGAGGCAAGATCTTCCCTTACAGAACCCATGCTGAGTCTTCCTCAATAACTTGTGTTCATCAATGTGCCAACTCATTCTGTCCTTGATAATGGTTTCTACCAACTTTCCCGGTATTGAAGTCAGACTGACTGGCCTGCAATTTCCCAGATTTCCTCTGGAACCCTTTTTAAAGATGGGGGTGACATTTGCTACCTTCCAGTCCTCTGGAACAGAGGCAGATTTCAATGAAAGATTACATATTTTGTCAGGAGATCCACAAGTTAAACTTTGAGTTCTTTCAGAACTCTTGGATGTATGCCATCCGGACCTGGTGACTTATTAGTTTTTAATTTGTCTATCAGTTGTAGGACCTTCTCTCTGGTCACCTCAACCTGACCCAGGTCTTTCAACACCCCTTCCAAAATTAGCGGTTCTGGAGTGAGCAAACACTTCCCATCTTCCGCAGTGAAGACGGAGGCAAAAAATTCATTCAGCTTCTCAGCCATTTCTCTACCCTCCTTCAGTAATCCTTTGACTCCTTGGTCATCCAAGGGCTCCACTTCCTCCCTGGCTGGTTTCCTGTTTCTAATATATTTGAATAAATTTTTATTGTTGGTCTTCTTGTTTTTTGCAATATGCTCCTCATAGTCTTTTTTTTGCCTGCCTGATCACAGTCTTGCATTTGATTTGCCACAGCCTGTGTTCCCTTTTTAATAATCTAACTTGGACTAGCTTTCCACTGCTTAAAGGAATCCTTCTTAACTTTTATAGCTTCCATTACTTTGTTTGTTAACCATGCAGGCCTTTTCTTATACCTGTTTGTACCTTTCCTAACTTGTGGTATATATTTTATCTGAGCTTCTAGGACTGTAGTTTTAAATAGCCTCCAAGCTTCCCCAAGGGTTTTGACCGTATTTACCTTTCCTTTCAGTTTCCTCTTCACATGCCTCATCTCAGAGAATTTACCACTTTTAAAATTAAAAATGGTTGTGCTGGCAACTCCATTATACAAACGGTGAAATCAATAACGTTATGGTCACTGCTCCCAAGCGGTGCAATCACTTTTACATCTCTCACCAGGTCTTGGACATTACTTAGGACCAAATCCAGGATCTCCCCACCCCTGGTAGGTTCTGTGACCACCTGCTCCATAGCACAGTCATTGAGAGCGCCTAGAAACTCAATTTCTTTCTCTCGACCAGAACACATATTGACCCAATCAATCTGTGGATAGTTAAAATCACCTATTATGACACAGTTTGTACATGTATTCAATCCCCTCTTGAAGCTGTCTATGCTTGCAGCCGCCGCCACCTCCTGTGGCAGTGAATTCCATGTGTTAATCGCCCTTTGGGTGAAGAAGGACTTCCTTTTATCCGTTCTCACCCGACTGCTCAGCAATTTCATTGTGTCCACAAGTTCCTGTATTGTGAGAAAGGGAGAAAAGAATTTCCCTCTCTACCTTCTCCATCCCATGCATAATCTTGTAAACCTCTATCATGTCACCCCTCAGTCGGTGTTTCTTCAAGCTATAGAGCCCCAAGTGTGGATCAGCAAAGGGGGAATAAACCATTGACTGTGCAACCAAAGATAAAAACAGCCTTCATTTGAAATCTGGTACCTTTGCAGTATTCGCAATGTCATAGGAATACTATTCTCCAGAAGGGACCTGGGGATCCCCTGGGATTACAGCTCATCTCCAAACTACAGAGGTCAGTTTCCCTGGAGAAAATGGATGCTTTGGAGGGTGGACTGTGTGGCACTGTACCCCACTGAAAGTCCCTGTCCTTCCCAGACTCCATCACAAAATCTTTTGGAGCTTCCAAACCTGGATCTGTATTCTCTGGATCTGTATGATGCTTTGTATCCTTGGTGCTTGGGGGGGGGGGGCACAGTGGGAGGGCTTCTCGCCCCACTGGTGGACCTCCTGATGGCACTTGGTTTTTTTGGCCACTGTGTGACAGTGTGTTGGACTGGATGGGCCATTAGCCTGATCCAACATGGCCTCTCCTATGTTCTTACATGACACAGTGTTGGACTGGATGGGCCACTGGCCTGATCCAACATGGCTTCTCTTCTGTTCTTATGTGACACAGAGTGTTGGACTGGGTGGGCCATTGGCCTGATCCAACATGGCTTCTCTTCTGTTCTTATGTGACACAGAATGTTGGAC
Source organism: Heteronotia binoei (assembly GCF_032191835.1). NCBI lineage: Eukaryota > Metazoa > Chordata > Lepidosauria > Squamata > Gekkonidae > Heteronotia > Heteronotia binoei. The sequence continues at coordinate 177,510,559 of NC_083226.1, forward strand.
TGGGTGGGCCATTGGCCTGATCCAACATGGCTTCTCTTCTGTTCTTATGTGACACAGAGTGTTGGAATGGATGGGCCATTGGCCTGATCCAACATGGCTTCTCTTCTGTTCTTATGTGACACAGAGTGTTGGACTGGATGGGCCATTGGCCTGATCCAACATGACTTCTCTTACGTTCCTATCTGAAACCCCACTGAACAGCCATGGGGGACCTGCCAGCCTTACTCAGGGAAGACTTCTAAGTAATGCTGCAGCACGCACTCTTCGACATGAACGCTTCTTTCCCGTGAAGTCAAGCCTATTAAGGATCTTCCTGTGTCTATTTCTGTTTTTCCAGCGCTGATTTAGAAACGACTCTCCCCTCTCTTATACAGACAAATTGCACAGCTATTGCCGCAAGTTGTCATACTGTAGACGGAAATAGGTTGCCGGCGCGATTTGTGGCTTGAAAGGAACGGTGGCATCTTGTTAAGGAGGGACTTTTCATTCCACATGCGATGGTCCTATTTGTCACCCGTATTAGTAACGAAAGAATGCCCCACCATTCAAGAGGCTGACGCATTGGTTTTTTATTGATTTGGCATATTTTTATCCCCCCTTCACCCTGCTGTGAACCCAGCGGCTTACAGAAAGACACTTTTGAATAAGTCTACATAAAACACAGTATGAAAGCAACAAGAAGGCAAATGCAAGGCAAGCAGACAAGGCATCTTCAGCTGGTTCCACCTGTCGAGCGATTAATTCATCAAAATTTTTATAGCCTGTTTTTCTCCATAGAATCAATAAAAGCACAGAGTTGGAAGGGACCTCCAGGATCGTTTAGTCCAACCCCCTGCACAATGCAGGAAACTCACAAATACCTCCCCCTAAATTCACAGGAGCTTCATTGCTGTCAGACGGCCATCCAGCCTCTTCTTAAAAACCTCCAAGGAAGGAGAGCCCACCAGCTCCCGAGGAAGCCTGTTCCCCTGAGGAACTGCTCTGTCAGTCTTCCTAATGTTGAGCCAGAAATTATTCTGATCAAATTTCAACCCATTGCTTTTGGTCCAACCTTTTGGTGCCACAGAAATATGTTTCGGGGTGGCTTACGATACCAGTCAAAAGCATTTTCAACGTAGACCAAAAATGAAATTTGCCGTTATTTTTCATTGTCACCATGGATTGAGGTAGGGTTGCCAATCCCCAGGTTGGGGCAGGGGATCCCCTGGTTTGGAGGCCCTCCCCCTGCTTCAGGGTCGTCAGAAAGCGGGGGGAGGGGAGGGAAATGTCTGCTGGGAACTCTGTTATTCCCTATGGAGATTTATTCCCTTAGGAAATAATGGGGAATTGATCCGCGGGTATCTGGGGGGGCTGTTTTTTGACGTAGAGGCACCAAATTTTCAGTAAAGCATCTAGTGCCTCTCCCCAAAATATCCCCCAAGTTTCAAAGTGATTGGACCAGGGGGTCCAATTCTATGAGCCCCCAAAGAAGGTGCCCCTATCCTTCTTCATTTCCTATGAAAGGAAGGCGTTGAAAAGGTGTGCCGTCCCTTTCAATGTGATGGTCAGAACTCCCTTTGGAGTTCAGTGATGCTTGTCACAGCCTTGATCTTGGCTCCACCCCAATGTTCCCTGGCTCCACCCCCAAAGTCTCCTGGCTCCACCCCCAAAGTCCCCAGATATTTCTTGAATTGGACTTGGCAACCCTAGATTAAGGTAAGAGACATCCAGAGGTGGTTTGCCATTGGGTGCTTCTTTGTCATAGAATCATAGAGTTGGAAGGGACCTCCAGGGTCATCTAGTCCAATACTTTGTTCAATGCAGAAAGTTCACAAATACCTTTCCCCCACACTCCCAGTGATTCCTGCTCCATCCCCAGAAAAAAGGAGAAGGAGAAGAAGGAGGAAGAAGAAGAAGAAGAGTTTCTGGCTCAACATTAGGAAGAACTTCTTGGCCATTAGAGCAGTTCCTCAGTAGAACAGGCTTCCTCAGGAGGTGGTGGGCTCTCCTTCCTTGGAGGTTTTGAAACAAAGGCTAGATGGCCATCTGAAAAGCAATGAAGATCCTGTGAATTTAGGGGGAGTCTTTGTGAGTTTCCTGCATTGTGCAGGGGGTTGGACTAGATGACCGTGGACTCTATGAGAAGAAGAAGAGCCCTCCAGGATCCCTGGCTAAACTGTACTGGAGAACAATTGTATCCAGACCTCAAAGTGGTAATCAGGATTCCCTGGGCCTGTAAGAAGAGGGGGGGCACACAGGGGCTCACAAAAAGTAATCCCACATTTCAGCTCAGCTAGGGGATTCCAAGCTAGAGAATGTCTCTACCCCGGGGATGAAATTCAAGCAGGAGCTCCTTTCCATATTAGGCCACACAATCCTGATATAGCCAATCCTCCGGGAGCTTACAAGACTCTTTTTTGTAAGCTCTTGGAGGATTGACTCCATCAGGGTGTGTGGCCTAATATGCAAAGGAGCTTCTGCTAGAATTCCACCCCTGCCTGTACCTAGGGGTCATTTTGTAGAAAAAGAGGTGGTGGGGCTCATTAGCACAACTCATTTGCATAACTGATTTGCCTCACTCCCCCTGACATCACCAGAAGGTGTACTAAATTATATCAGCTCAGGGTCTACCTTCGAAAGCTCCTCGAATTAGAATTGTCATCATAAAACCTGACTCCCATCATAACTTTTTAAAATTACTTTCTCCCATGTGGTCGCAGTGAGCTGAGGAAGATTTCCATCAGCCTGCTTGATATGTTTTGGTGATCCCCCCCCGCTTTTTGTGGGGAAAATATGATAAAGTTTGTCAGATCTTAAGAGTTCAGCAAAATTCTCCCAGGAGGTTTGAACAATGGAACCCGGAAGCAAGTATTTTGGAGGATGGGGTAAGAAAGAAAGAGTACAATAAAATCTAGAAGTTCAGGAACTCCGCTCTGGTGAGCTCCTGCTCACGACCTGAGTTCGACCCCAGTGGAAGCTGGGTTTTCAGGTAGCCAGCTCGAGGTTGACTCAGCCTTCCATCCTTCCGAGGTTGGTCAAATGAGTACCCAGCTTGCTGGGGGGAAAGCGTAGACGACTGGGGAAGGCAATGGCAAACCACCCCGTCAAAAGTCTGCCGTGAAAACGTGAAAGCAATATCCCCTCAGAGTCGGAAACGACTGGTGCTTGCACAGGGGAACTTTCCTTCCCTTGTACCTTTGTGGATGCAGCCGTGCCGATGTTTGTGCGAGGTAAGTTCAGGTGGTCGTTGGCCACCTGAAAATTGACTTTCCTGGGATTTGAAAGAGATCTCAGGTGAGCTAAATTTGTCGGCTTTCTTCAGCCCCCACCCCCCCTTGAGTGAAAGAAATGGATTCTCAGCTTAATAAGGTTTGACAAGCCCTGGCTCAGGAAGCAGGTGCCAACGAATCCAACTAGTCAAAAGCATTAGAGACACCATGGGCACCTGAGGATACAGGTGTTGCCATGGGAACGGAGCAAAAGGTGGCTGGTTAGGAGGCTGGAGTTCTTGTGGGAGACAGACCTATGCAGCTGCAGCAGCGCTACCCCGCCCAGCCCTTTAGCAACAGTAGGTAAATCCGTCCCCCGTCCCCCACTCCCTTCTCTGTTGGGAGCTGAGGAATTTAATCCTCTTCCTTTGTAGGGAAGAAAACAACAAGGCCAGCAGCAGACTCCTTCGAAGTGTCTGCAGAGGAAGGGAAGAGGCCAAGTTGACGGCTGGTGTGAGAAACGGTGCTGGGGGGGAAGAAGGTGTAGACAGCATTTTCACAAAGACGACGAGAATGTTATTCTTTCTGACACAAAACCTTAATAATCCTTCCCCCCTGCCCCTGCACAATCCCTTTTTTCATTTGTGGGTCCATAAATACATACACTTTGCTCCCAAGGAGCTAAGTTATCCCAAGCCGGGGAAGGGGGGGGGAGATCAAAATGGCTCCAAGAGACAATTTGTATTGAGAAACATAGAAGAAGAAGAAGAAGAAGAAGAAGAAGAAGAAGAAGAAGAAGAAGAAGAAGAAGAAGAAGAAGAAGAAGAAGACAATGGATTTATATTCCACCTTCCACTCAGAGTCTCAGAGTGGCAGTATAAGGTGGTTCCACGGGTGTGTGACCAAACCATCTCCACCCCTCAGTGGGGAGGAGAAGATGGCTCCTGCTGCTACCACTTGCCCTCACCAGGCTTTCAACTTGGGTCACCTGCCACACCTCCAAATATATGTCATTGCACTGGGAAAAGTGCAGAAAAGGGCAACTAGAATGATTAAAGGGTTGGAAGACTTTCCCTATGAAGGAAGGTTAAAACACTTGGGGCTCTTTAGCTTGGAGAAACGTCGATGTGCGGGGTGACATGATAGAGGTTTATAAGATAATGCATGGGATGGAGAAAGTAGAGAAAGAAGTACTTTTCTCCCTTTCTCACAATACAAGAACTCGTGGGCACTCAATGAAATTGCTGAGCAGTCAGGTTAAAACAGAAGTCCTCCTTCACCCAAAAGGTGATTTACATGTGGAATTCACTGCCAAAGGAGGTAGCGGCGGCTACAAGACCGCTTCAAGAGAGTATTGGATAAACATTTCCCCATCTATTTTCCTTTCTTCCTCCCTCCCTCCCTCCCTCCCTTCCTTCCTTCCTTCCTTCCTTCCTTCCTTCCAATGGCATGGCCAATGGCTGAGGCTGCTGGGAATTGTAGGCAAAAAACATCTGGAGAGCTACCATTGGCCACCCCTGCTCTAGGGTCATCTAGTCCAACCCCTGCACAATGCAGGAAACTCACAAACATCTCCCCCCTAAATTCACAGGATCTTCATTGCTGTCAGATGGCCATCTAGCCTCTGTTTAAAAACCTCCAAGGAAGGAGAGCCCACCACCTCCCGAGGAAGCCTGTTCCACTGAGGAACCGCTCTAACGGTAAGGAAGTTCTTCCTAATGTTGAGCCGGAAACTCTTTGGATTTAATTTCAACCCATTGCTTCTGGTCCTACCTTCTGGGGCCGCAGAAAACAATTCCACACCATCCTCTATATGACAGCCCTTCAAGTACTTGAAGATGATGATCGTATCACCTCCCAGCTGCTTCCTCTCCAGGCTAAACATCCCCAGCTCCTTCAACCTTTCCTCATAGGACTTGGTCTCCAGACCTCTCACCATCTTTGTTGCCCTCCTCTGAACCTGTTCCAGCTTGTCTATCTCCTTCTTAAATTGTGGTGCCCAAAACTGAACACAATACTCCAGATGAGGTCTTACCAGAGCAGAGCAAAGCGATACCATCACATCACGTGATCTGAACACTATACCTCTGTTGATAAAGCTCAAAATTGCATTTGCCTTTTTAGCCACCGCATCACACTGTTGGCTCATGTTCAGCGTATGATCCACTAAGACCCCTAAGAGAGCAGGGTTTGAATTCAGCAGGAGCTCATAGGACCCAGTTTGGTGTGGTGGTTAAGAGCACAGACTCTTTAGGATTGCCAAGTCCAATTCAAGAAATATCTGGGGATTTTGGGGGTGGAGTCAGGAGACATTGGGGGTGGAGCCAGGCACAAGGGTGTGACAAGCATAATAGAACTTCAAAAGGAGTTCTAGCCATCACATTTAAAGGGACTGCACACCTTTGAAATGTCTTCCTTCCATAGGAAATAACGAAGGATAGGGGCACCTTCTTTTGGGGCTCATATAATTGGACCCCCTGGTCCAATCGTTTTGAAACGTGGGAAGATCTTTGAGAAGAGGAACTGGATGCTATGCTGAAAATTGGGTGCCTCTACCTCAAAAGACAGCCCCCCCCCCCCGAAGAGCTCCAGATACTCGCAGATCAATTCTCCCTCGTTTTCTATGGTAATAAATCTCCTTAGGGAATAATAGGGTTTCCAGCAAAAATTCCCCTCCCCTCCTCCCGCTTTCTGAGGATTCTTTCTGAGAAGCGGGGGGGGGGGGGTTCCAAACCGGGGGATTCCTTGCCCCCCACCTGGGGATTGGCAACCCTACTTATCTGGGAGAACCGAGTTTGATTCCCCACTCCTCCACTTGCACCTGCTGAAATGGCCGTAGGTCAGCCATAGCTCTCGTAGGAGTTGTCCTTGAAAGGGCAGCTGCTCTGAGAGCTCTCTCAGCTCCACCTACCTCACAGGGTGTAGGGGAGGAAAATAAAGGAGATTGTGAGCCACTCCGAGACTCTGATTCAGAGAGAAGGGCGGGGTATAAATCTGCTGTCTTCTTCTTCTTCTGAATCTCCAGCCAGGGTCTGCATGCAGTGGGGAGTTCTGCGACATATGCAAATGAGATATGCTACTGAGTGTCAGAACTTGTAACTTTCCTGTATGCTGTTGGCTTAAGCAACTCCATATTGAAATCAGATACTAACCCATGCTACTTGGCCCCCGTAACTAACCAGCATTTATTATGTGAATTTCTGTGCATTTCAAACAAACTGTGATCACTGAAGGGTGACAGATAGGCCAGGGTCAACATCTGCAGATGGCCTTTGAAGTCAGGCCGGCCTGAGCTTTCTCTGCGGGATTCCATCCTCCCTGCCTGATAACAATCCCTGAGAAACAGACTGTTGTCTCTGCCCATGTGAAAGATCGTTTTATTGTTGTCAACAGAACCGCATAAAGTGTATCCAATGCTGCCATTAGTGATGAAAAAAAGTGATCAGCGACTCACGAAATATCCTACCCAATCATCAATTTTGATAGTCTTTATTTTGTGAATTTATCGCCCACCCTTTCCGAAGATGAACTCAGGGCAAATTTTGTTGTTGTTCAGTCGCACAGTCGAGTCCGACTCTTTGCAACCCCCATGGACAAAGTCACGCCAGGCCCTCCTGTCTTCCACCATCCGCCGAAGTCTGCTCAAATCCGTGTTAGTCACATCAGTAACACTGTTCATCCATCTCTTCTTTTGCCCTCCCCTTCTTCTTTGACCTTCTGTCTTTCCTAGCATCAGGATCTTCTCCAGGGAGTGCTCCCTTTTCATTGGGTGGCCAAAGTATTTGAGCTTCAACTTCAGCATCTGACCTTCCCAGGAGCAGTCTGGGTTGATTTCCCTGAGGACTGACTGATTGAATCTTCTTGTGGTCCAGGGGACTCTCAAGAGTCTTCTCCAGTGAGTGCTCCCTTCTCATTTGGTGGCCAAAGTATTTGAGCTTCAGCTTCAGCATCTGACCTTCCCAGGAACAGTCTGGGTTGATTTCCCTGAGGACTGACTGATTGAATCTTCTTGTGGTCCAGGGGACTCTCAAGAGTCTTCTCCAGTGAGTGCTCCCTTCTCATTTGGTGGCCAAAGTATCTGAGCTTCAGTTTCAGCATCTGACCTTCCAGTGAACAGTCTGGGTTGATTTCCCTTAGGACTGACTGATTGGATCTTCTTGCAGTCCAAGAGACTCTCAAGAGCCTTCTCCAGTGAGTGCTCCCTTCTCATTTGGTGGCCAAAGTATCTGAGCTTCAGCTTCAGCATCTGACCTTCCAGTGAACAGTCTGGGTTGATTTCCCTGAGGACTGACTGATTGGATCTTCTTGCAGTCCAGGGCGGATTACAGCACAATAAAAGAGTTAAAATCACACAATAAAACAGTTAAAAATTAAACAGCGAAAACCATTAAATCAAAATTTAGGGGAGGGACGGTGGCTCAGTGGTAGAGCATCTGCTTGGGAAGCAGAAGGTCCCAGGTTCAATCCCCGGCATCTCCAAAAAAGGGTCCAGGCAAGTAGGTGTGAAAAACCTCAGCTTGAGACCCTGGAGAGCCGCTGCCAGTCTAAGAAGACAATAGTGACTTTGATGGACCAAGGGTCTGATTCAGTAAAAGGCAGCTTCATATGTTCAAAATGAAACAAGGTGGCAGTGATATAAGCATCATCCACAGACTGAGACATAGGACGCAGTCAGTGCAGGGAGGCCGATTAGATGGTGTGAGGATGTCCGCCTGCCTCAGCCGAAAGCCTGGTGGAACAGCTCCGTTTTGCAGGCCCTCCGGAATGGTAGTAGATCTGGTAGGGCCTGAATCTCCTTGGGGAGCTGATTCCACCAAGTTGGGGCCGATAAGGCCTTGGCCCAGGTCCAGGCAAGCCGGATGTCCTTTGGGCCAGAGATAGTCAGAAGACGTTGGTTGGCCAATCATAGCAGCCTCTGGGGCTCGTATGGGGGAGACGGTCCTGCAGCTATGCAGGTCGCAGTCGGTTTAAGGTTTTAAAAGTCAATACTAGAACCTTGAAACGGATCCGGTACTCGATTGGTAGCCAGTGCAGATTGTGCAGCAATGGCTGACTGCCAGCCCGTAGATGCAGTTCAGTCAGCAATTGTGCTGCTGCGTTCTGCACCCGCTGGAGTTTCTGGATTAAGGTGTTCCTTGGACTCTTACTGTTTTCTACTCCCATTATTTAGCTATCAAAAGACATTTTTTTCCCCCATTTTCATTTTGCATTCTGCTGAAATTTAGAGCCATTGGTTTTCAAAACGATAATGCATGGGATGGAGAAAGTAGAGAAAGAAGTCCTTTTCTCCCTTTCTCACAATACAAGAACTCGTGGGCATTCGATGAAATTGCTGAGCCGACAGGTTAAAACGGATAAAAGGAAGTACTTCTTCACCCAAAGGGTGATTAACATGTGGAATTCACTGCCACAGGAGGTGGTGGCGGCCACAAGCATAGCCACCTTCAAGAGGGGTTTAGATAAAAATATGGAGCACAGGTCCATCAGTGGCTATTAGCCACAGTGTGTGTGTATATATAAAAAATTTTGCCACTGTGTGACACAGAGTGTTGGACTGGATGGGCCATTGGCCTGATCCAACATGGCTTCTCTTATGTTCTTATGTGACACAGAGTGTTGGACTGGATGGGCCGTTGGCCTGATCCAACATGGCTTCTCTTATGTTCTTATGTTCAGTCTAGAGCAAGGGTGGTCAAACTTGCTTAACATAGGAGCCACATAGATATTTGAGAGTCACAAGACACGAATGGCAGATGTTTAAGAGGGGGTTGAATAAATATAGGAGGTCCATCAGTGGCTATGAGCCACAGTGTATAGATGGAACTCTCTGTCTGGGGAACTCTCTGTCTGTATTCTTTGTGCTGGGGGTGGGGAGGGCAACAGTGGGAGGGCTTCTAGTGTCCTGGCCCCACTGGTGGACTTTCTGTCAGGCTCTGTTCATTGATGCTATTTCTGAATACTGACTACTAAACCTATTGATCAATAAAAGATACCTGCTTATTAACCCATGCTAATATACAATAGTAGAAAGGGGGGGGGGGCATGTAGGGGTTAGCCCGAGTAGTTTCCCAGAAATATCAAAGGCTGTAAGTGAGACTTTGAAGTAGAGAATGTCCGGGCAGATTCTCACCTCCTCCCTAGAGTCGGCAAGGACACCGCCACAGGGAAATGTAACCACCAACGGAAAGAGATAAGGGGAGGCCGTGTGAAATGTAACACAGGCAAAGACAGCCTTTGTTTTGGGAATTAGAATTAGATGCGATTGCTTTGAAGTGTAATGTTAAATACCAATGTCTTGAACTGTTAGCCATCAGTTCCAATGTCTATCATGCTGAAGTAACTCTGGAGTATACAATAAATGCAACTTGTTTCAAATAACCAAGTTGCTTATTTTGGGAGCTTCATTGAACCTTCGCTGACACCTTCTGATGTATCTGGGATTTTGGCCACTGTGTGACATAGAGTGTTGGACTGGATAGGCCATTGTCCTGATCCAACATGGCTTCTCTTATGTTATGTCTGGGGCAGTGATGCTCTGTATTCTTGGTGCTTGGGGGGAGGGGCAACAGTAGGAGGGCTTTTAGTGTCCTGGCCCCACTGGTGGACCTCCTGATGGCATCTGTTTTTTTGGCCACTGTGTGACAGAGTGTTGGACTGGATGGGCCATTGGCCTGATCCAACAGGGCTTCTATTCTGTTCTTATGTGACACAGAGTGTTGGACTGGATGGGCCATTGGCCTGATCCAACAGGGCTTCTCTTCTGTTCTTATGTGACACAGAATGTTGGACTGGATGGGCCATTGGCCTGATCCAACAGGGCTTCTCTTCTGTTCTTATGTGACACAGAGTGTTGGACTGGATGGGCCATTGGCCTGATCCAACAGGGCTTCTCTTATGTTCTTATGTCCAATCCCTGTGATGGTCTACGATGGGTAAACCAGAATGGCAAAGGTTTTTTTTGAGAGAGAAGAAGGGTTAACAAATCAGAATGAGTCATATCACTGTCAGCTGAGAGCCATAATTAGAGTTTATCTTTCTAATGACAGAATGACGTCCATTGCCACTGTAGACAGACAGATTGATTGAACGCCCTCCAAAAGATTGGCAACCATGAAAACATTCCGGGTTATCATTATTGTTATTATTAACACACACTGCAAATAATGTCTGTCTCGAGCGCCTTTATTTATTTTCTGAGCTAAAAGCGTCATCGCTACAACGGCCGAAGTTCTCCATAATGGGAAAGCCAATTAAATTCTCCTCATTTGCTTTCCCGGGGAGTGAGAACGTCCTAAATTACATTCATGTCTGTTCACCGGAAAGATGCAGGAACTTGATAGTGGAGTGTCAAAACTTTCAGAGAAGAAAAGTGGAAACTTGCTTCTGTCCTTCTTGTGCGGTTTTTTTGTCTTTCTGACACCCATCTATTTGCTGTCTCTGTGTGTACAGTGTGGTGTATTGGTTAAAGTGTTGGGCTAGGATTACACACAGGAAGAATATAATATAATATAATTTAATATAATATAATATAATATAATATAATATAATATAATATAATATAATATAATATAATATAATACAATATAACCAAGTCTATACAGTGGGTATACAATACAGATAGATTGAACATCCCCCCCCCCCCCCTAAATATGTATATCTTTTTTTTTAATCCACTCAATCACAGCTGGGAAAGTTCCAAGAGCTCTGTCCTATCTCCCTGGAGAGCACGGTGCTCGCATTCCTGTGAGAGATGAAAAATAGCAAAGATTTCAGGTTTTCACGGCTGGTAACATCATTAGGGTTTGTAGAATCTTTCGGGCTCAAGTGCCGTGTTCTACTGGAGAAAATTTTCCTTCCAGACGTTTCGTTCTCGGCTGCGGAGAACGTCCTCAGTGGCGTTGCAGCCGGAGCAGGCGCTCTGACCTTCTTGGCTGCTGTGCATTGAGTGAGGCCAGGGCTGCTGGAGAGCTGCCATTTCT